>NC_136491.1:65867922-65960422 GCF_053919585.1 Euprymna scolopes
AAACAATAAATTTTCAGGGGTCATAATAGGGGTCAAAGTTTAAAAAATTACCCCCTTTTTTTTGCTCAGCATACACCTCCAAACACCCGGGCAACGCCGGGCACCCATGCTAGTATATATATATATAGCCTTTGAGATTTGAAAAAAAAAAAATCACTCGACCGCTGGTCGAGTCTGAGGGAAAATTTACTCGCCCCCAAATATTTTTACTTTTCCGATTTTATGTCTTTGTTTCAGTCAATTAGTAAATAATTTTACAATAATTCAAGAAATTACCGTGTGTATAATCTAACGAGAAAATATTTGTTTAACTCTTGTAAATCAACTATTTTATTACTACAAATATTTCAGTAAATATTCAACAAAACATTAAAATACAACACCAGTTTCTTTATATAGCATCATTCATATTTTGTTCTATAGAATTAAGAATCATTTCTTCGGATGCTGATACGTAGTATCAAAATGACAATTGAAATATAAATAATTCAAGACTGTGTTTATTGGTACCGTTAGAAAACAAATACATCACAAAGAAAACAATGTAAAATCACACCCTTGAAATAAATATATTTTAAAATGCAAAACAAATATTAGAGATTCATTTTTTCATTAAAACATTTCAATATGAAGTTTCTGACTGAAAAATATTCTGAAACACAAATCATCCCAGCAGCTCAAAAGAATCAGAAATAGTTACAATAATTATTGAACAAAACTCGAAGCAAGATCATAATCTGTTGCCAAGGCTGCTGGAAAAATGGTGGGATCTTTCTATCGATCCGGTAGATATCTCACTGCTGATGCAATTATCTACCTATATAAGAGCCAGGTACATCCAAGGATGGAATACTGTTGCCACATCTGGGCAGGAGCTGCTAGAAAGGACTTGTCCTGCCTTGATAGAGTTCAAAATAGACTTCGTAGCCTCGTAGGAGATGTCCTTTTCTCTTCCCTGCAACCTCTATCTCACAGAAGAGATGTTGCGAGGTTGTCTCTTATGTATCGTTATTTTCATGGGAAGTGTTTGACTGAGCTTCAGTCTATGGTCTCCCCTCGCCAAACTTTCACAAGAAACACTCGTCTAGCTGTAAACACTATCAATAATTCCTCCCACTCTTTATCTGTGCCTAAACCTAAACGTAGATTCCATGAACAAAGCTTCTTTCTTAGAATTGCACGCCTGTGGAATTGTCTTCCGTTTACCTGTTTTCCGGCTGACTACAATATGTTTGTGTTCAAGTCTAACGTAAATAAGTTCTTGATGAGCCGTTCCATATAAGTTATCAAATTTACCAAATTTTCATTACTAATGATTACTATATTGTCCAATTTCTACTGTACACTCTTTAACCCTTATCCTTGAGTGGCCTCTTCGCCTTGATAATGTGGTGATGCTTATGTAAAAAAAAAATAGATAAAAAAATAAATAAATAAAAAAATAATAATAAAAATGGACATTTAGCATCATATAGCATTGAACATTTTAGCAAAATTTATATAGATTAACCTAGTAATTAAATAGCTTTGTTAATGAAACAAAGGTTTTTTATACATTTATTCTATATTTTTATCTTTTACAAGGCAAGTCGAAATATTATATCATGTATAACATGTTACTAATAATCAGCCGTCTTGATATTTTTATGTGTTTACATTTTTATAATTCAGATTTGTTTATATCCTGATACATTTCTATCGTCCCTGGAATAAATAATGTTTGCTTATGAAGAAACAAAACTGAAGTGAAAACTGATTACTTACTTGTTGTATAATTTAATTTTCGGTGCGTGCTTGACAGAACAATGCATTTTTTTCCTCTTTCAAATGTTCGTCTTTACTTTTGTAAGCATGAAGTGTATGCAGTTGTAGCATCAAAGAATTTTTTTTCCAAATGAAGGTGACATTTTGACTACATGCCGAATGTGTAAATTTGACCTCTTGTTGACCTTTAACGTGACCACTCTTTTTTCAATACGATATTCCAACGGTCTCACAGCTAGAGATGAAAGAATTCACAAATGATGAGACATAGGTCATTCTAAGTCACCGCAATATTTGAGTGTCATAAAATAAATGAGTTCCCCCCCCACCGTTTCTTTTAATAAAGAAACAGGGAAAAACTAGTTTATTTTATGACACTCAAATATGCTGTGACTTAGAATGACCTATGTCTCATCATTCGCCACAAATTTATTTTGATATTGGTTCATTTTAGAAACATTTAAGAAATTTTATCGACTGGCGGGCGAGGGATTTATGACTTTTAGTCGCCCCAAGAAATTTTCAATCGATTGTGGCGACCGGTCATGTAAAGTCTCAAAGGCTGTGTGTGTATATATATATATAAGTAGAGAAAAATATATATTTTTGAATTTACATAGTAAATTTGATTTAAAAATATATAGAGATATTTACCTTTTAATTTTTCTTTTTTTGAAATCAGGAACTGTGTTTAAAGTAGTCATTTAGATGTTTGCTATAGCTTTTTATCTTATTGAATGATGAATTTAAAAAGGGGTGCGCTCGTGCAATAAATTGTTTCCGTTAGCGTATTTTTGATTTAAAGACGCTACAGTTTATATATAGAGAGAGAATATTTCAATTAGAAGTTTTAAGGGGAGATAATAACACATGACAATTATCTAAATTATGTAAATTCAAAAATATATATTTTTCTCTACTTATTTCTATCTCTAACCCATATTAATTTTCTTATAAATTTTAAATCCAAACCTTTTATTTCAATTTTTCAGATTCATCTGCCTTACTTTTAATGCTAGGTTTATTTATGGTGTCTTTTAAATTCAATAAAAACCCTCCTAAATTTGCTGATGAGGAGACCTTGCTTACCAAAAAACTATATAATTGTTCTACATAACTTGATGTATACCACAATAAAAAGCATTGTTTTCCGAAACGATCGTACAGATAATTGATTTTGTTGTTCCTTCTTATGAAACTGATTTTTAATTTAATTAAAATTTGATTTTTAAATTTTTAAAAAATTTTTAAATTTTTAAATTTTAAATTATAAATCACATTACTTAATATTGAATTAGCTCTAGGACATTTAACTATCGAGCTTATTATATATCTAAATTACAACGAGCACTTTCTATTTCCTGTATTTTAATTAAACTAGTAATTTCACTGTTACATTAAAATACACTCAGCTCTTTAGACTATTGTTCTAATCTCCTTTAAATTTATATATATATATATATATATATATATATATATATATATGTGTGTGTGTGTGTGTGTATATATATATATATATATATATATGTCAGGTCATGTCATATGCTACTGGTACCATGGTAACCCAGTACTACCTGCCTCATGGTCGGGTCACCGGCGACTAAACTGGTTCCTCCACCAGACTTGTTTGGTGAGGAGGGTGGCTAGTCTCCCTGAAGGATTAAAAACATGACCTACCAAAGGGCGAATGAACCCTTTTTCGGGGTCAACGGCCAACTAGCACTGTGTGCATTTGTGTGTATGTATTTTTGTGTTGGGATGGAGAGAGCTCCCGTAAGCCGTGGTAAAGGCAACCTTTCTAGGAGAAGCAAATCTCTGATTTAAAAAACCATAATGCAGGAGACCAGTACCCGCATTAAGCTGGTCTGCAATTTAACTTGTTACTGGCTATTTTGCTCTTGCTTGTTGCTAGATCTCAACATTTTGAACCGAGAGAGCAACTTAGCTGTCATACAAAGCTAAGACTCTGTAACATCATCTGTGTATAGATACTCTCTCAGGCATTTGTCTATTAGAAATTATGATTTTTAAGCAAAAATAATTTGAACAAACTTTAAAAACATAACTTTTTAATTGTGTATAGATGTGCAATTAGGCAACCATTTCATACATATTTTGTTCTTTATATTTCTGGAAGTATTGTTTGTAAAAGAATTAATTTCTTGATTTCTAATTATCTTAAAAATTTGTATCCATGCAGTTTATATTGAATCAATCTCTTAAGAAAGAATAGATCCATTAATAATGAACTTAAAAAAATGAAAATAATTATGTCTATAGTAATACAATTTATTGTATTGTATTTGTGAAAAGTATAAAAATGATTTCTGTTTTCTTCTTCAGCATAAAGTACATTGGTTTGATGACAGCATTATTGATTGTGTTACTTGTTGCCAAGGATTATTGGTGGATGCTAGCAGACATTCTTAAGTCAGATGTAAGACATTGTATTTTTTTTGTTGTTTTTCTAAACAAAAACAAAAAAATGAGTTCAAACCATTTAAATTTGATTTATAATTAACAAATCTAATAGCAAAATATTAACTTTTTATGTGTATTTATTAAATAAATTTAAAATTTATTAGATACATTTTAAAATATTCTTTAGTTCTGAAACTGAGTTATGATTTAAAAAAATCCATTTTGTTCTAATTAACCGTATTTTGCAATTATTTACTATAGTTTTTTTTGTTGTTTGTACTAAGAATATAAGAAACATGCATTTTCTCTTTTTATTAGAATTTTCCATTACACCAAATTGAGCCACAGCAACGCGTGGCCGAGTACAGCTAGTATATATATATATATAATATATAAATTCTATTATATATATATATAATATATATAAATTCTATTATATATATATATATATAATATATATAAATTCTATTATATATATATATATATGATATATATAAATTCTATTATATATATATATATGATATATATAAATTCTATTATATATATATATATATATATATGATATATATAAATTCTATTATATATATATATAAATTCTATTATATATATATAAATATATAAATTCTATTATATATATATAAATATATAAATTCTATTATATATATATAAATTCTATTATATATATATATATAAATTCTATTATATATATATATATATATATAAATTCTATTATATATATATATATATAAATTCTATTATATATATATATATATAAATTCTATTATATATATATATAAATTCTATTATATATATATATATATATATAATCTATTATATATATATATAAATTCTATTATATATATATATATATATAAAATCTATTATATATATATATATAAATTCTATTATATATATATATATAAATTCTATTATATATATATATAAATTCTATTATATATATATATATAAATTCTATTATATATATATATATAAATTCTATTATATATATATATAAATTCTATTATATATATATATATAAATTCTATTATATATATATATATAAATTCTATTATATATATATATATATAAATTCTATTATATATATATATATAAATTCTATTATATATATATATATAAATTCTATTATATATATATATATAAATTCTATTATATATATATATAAATTCTATTATATATATATATAAATTCTATTATATATATATATAAATTCTATTATATATATATATAAATTCTATTATATATATATATAAATTCTATTATATATATATATAAATTCTATTATATATATATATAAATTCTATTATATATATATATAAATTCTATTATATATATATATAAATTCTATTATATATATATATAAATTCTATTATATATATATATATAAATTCTATTATATATATATATAAATTCTATTATATATATATATAAATTCTATTATATATATATAAATTCTATTATATATATATATAAATTCTATTATATATATATATAAATTCTATTATATATATATATAAATTCTATTATATATATATATATATATAAATTCTATTATATATATATATATATAAATTCTATTATATATATATATATATAAATTCTATTATATATATATATATATAAATTCTATTATATATATATATATATAAATTCTATTATATATATATATATATAAATTCTATTATATATATATATATAAATTCTATTATATATATATATATAAATTCTATTATATATATATATAAATTCTATTATATATATATATATATATATATATATATATATATATATAAATTCTATTATATATATATATAAATTCTATTATATATATATATATATATATATAAATTCTATTATATATATATATATATAAATTCTATTATATATATATATATAAACTCTATTATATATATATATAAATTCTATTATATATATATATATAAATTCTATTATATATATATATATAAATTCTATTATATATATATATATAAATAAATTCTATTATATATATATATATAAATAAATTCTATTATATATATATATATAAATAAATTCTATTATATATATATATAAATAAATTCTATTATATATATATATATATATAAATAAATTCTATTATATATATATATAAATAAATTCTATTATATATATATATAAATAAATTCTATTATATATATATATATAAATAAATTCTATTATATATATATATATAAATAAATTCTATTATATATATATATATATATATATAAAAATAAATTCTATTATATATATATATATATAAATAAATTCTATTATATATATATATATATATAAATAAATTCTATTATATATATATATATAAATAAATTCTATTATATATATATATATAAATAAATTCTATTATATATATATATATAAATAAATTCTATTATATATATATATATAAATAAATTCTATTATATATATACATATAAATAAATTCTATTATATATATATATAAATAAATTCTATTATATATATATATAAATAAATTCTATTATATATATATATATAAATAAATTCTATTATATATATATATAAATAAATTCTATTATATATATATATATATATATATATATATATATATATATATATATATATATATACTAGCTGTACCCTGCCACGTGTTGCTGTGGCTCAATTTGGTGTAAAGAGAAACAATGCGTTTGATGTTTCTTTTTGCCAGCACAAAGAAGGTTGACGCACCGCAATAGAGACAGCCTCCAAAATCTTTAAATGGTTTTTGGAGTCCGCTCTATGTAGCACCTCGAACCAATCTATTTTATATCTATCGGCACAGCACGGGTTGTCAACCAAATGCTGGCCAATAGCAGAGTCCAAGGCTGCAGAAGGAGGGAGACCATCAGACCCCATCCTCCCTTGTCTGATCTTCGATGGAACATGCTGGTTTATGCGAGTCAAAAGGTGCAAGGATGTTCGCCCAACATAACCAGCATCGCACTGGCATCTAAACTGATATACAATATTACTATTTTGGATGTAAGGCAAACTATCCTTGCGAAAAGACGGAAAAGTAGGTCTCGTAGTATGTACCAAATGCAAGGACACAGAATTGAAGCAGTCGTAAATACTTCTTCGAATCTGTTTGGAAATTATATTACTCCCCTCCCCAATCCACGGTAATTTCAAATAAACCGGGCATTTCAAGGGTCCAAACTTTTTAGGGGGTTTAAAATCCGCAACCTTTTTGAAAATACAGTCATCAATAAGGTCAACAGGATAACCATTATTGATAAATATTTCCCTGATCTTATCGAGTTCAATATCTAATCTGTTAGGCAAACAAATCATGAGGGCTCTATGTACCAAAGTATTAATTAAGCCGACCTTACGTGATTTAGGTACAAAAGACAACTAGTTTTAAGGTTGAAAATCCGAATTTTTAATGTGTATAATTTTTCATCTTTTGTGTTTCGAAGTGTGAAATTCATTGAATATGTTAATGATAATTATTATCTTTCAGATTAGTGAGCCCAATATTGCCAATATACCATTAGGAAATGCTTTGAAGAATCGATACAAAGAAAAAAACATTGATAAATGACTGCGCATTTTGCTAAAATTACAATCATTTCTTTTGTCAATTTGTTGTTACGTGATATTTTTTCATCTACAGAAGACCATATAATCTAAAAAACAGTTGTTTTGTATTTACAAACAGTTATTACCTCCCCTTTTTCCAAAATTATATCCAAGTTTGCCACTGATGATGCTGTGATTTGCATTTGACTTAGTTTAAAGTGTGGGGACTGGCATCTACCACACCCTCGTCCAGAAACACTTGGTCCTAATGGCAAGACAGGGTCAAACACATACGGTGTCTAGCATTCCTAAAATGGTCACTCATCTGATACTGGCCAGCCTTATCGTTGCTTATTTTCGGGGGGGTTATGTAGGTAACAAATATATGTATCATTTATGAAAAAAAAAAAACCCTTATTGTTCACTTAGTCATCAAAAAAAATCGTTAGGATTAAATGAATTTATTTTGTTTTGAAAAGCCTACCATAGTTTCTTGAAAAGTAACGTTAAATTTTGGATTTTTTAAATTTTGACATGCGATATCTATATATTAAGATAAAAGATTGAATTATATGAAATTCATGTACTTATGTTATAATATTTTTGCATATTCTTATAGCAAATCATCTTAAATCTTATTTAGACAAAAAATAAAAAAATAATCAAACACCTTTTTAAAAAAATATTTAAATGTGTTACCCATCAAGACAAAATCGCGGTGAATGGTGTTTTTTTTGTTTTTTTTTAGAAAATTTAAAATTCTATTAAAAATAGAAAAAAAAGTTTTATATTATTCTACTTTTTATATGATAAAATTCAGGCTTTTATCTTTCTGGAAAAAAAGTTGTTCAACAATAATAGATTTTAATAGATTTTACCTCATTTAAAATTTTTTTTTTTTTTTCCATTTTTTAGCCATGCCTAGAAAAATATTATGATCCTTCAACATTTTTATATTATATATACTGAGGTTACATTTAATTTTTATATTTACCATGAATTTGTATATAAAAATGCAAATAAATTCAATATTATTATATTTTGACAAAAAAAAACAACATTTATACTATAATCTGTCGAATTGCAACAAAAAAAAAAATCATTCTAGAAAATAATTAATCTTTCCAAAATATTCAGTTTTGAACATAGAATTTGGAGTAAATATTTCCTATTTATTAGACGTTAAGTCAGAGATGGGCAAACTACGGCCCGCCAAAGGAATTCATGCGGCCCTCCAAGTACTAAATATTGAATTGTGTGTTTCTCATGGCCGTGCGGACTGCCGGATATAAGTACGGGCAGATCCTTGCAAAAATGAAAATTTGGAGATGAAAGTATCCTTTTTTTTTTCTTTTTTCTTTTTACATGGAGGTCACCACTTATCAAGGCCTAGAAGCGACTCGGGGATAAGGGTTATTTTGTGTACAGTAATCAATGGGATAGTGTTGCAGTATTCATTAGTATTGGAGATTTGATAAAGTGGCATTACTTAAGGGGGTGGTTCATCAGGAATTTGTTTATGTTAGACTTGAAGACATCCATGTTGAAGTCAGGAGGGAAACAGGCAGATGGAACAGAGTTCCACAGGCATGCAGTTCTAAGAAAGAAGCTGTGTTCATGGAATCTACGTTTTGATTTAGGCACAGATAAAGAGTGGGGAAAATTGTTGACAGTGGTTTCAGCTAGACGGGTGTTTATCGTGAAAGATTGGCTAGGGGCGACCAGAGATTAGAGCTCAGACGAGCACTTGCCATGGAGATAACGATAAAACAAAGATATGCTCGCAACATCTCTTCTATGGGAGAGAGGTTGCAGGGAAGAGAAAAGGGCATCCCCCACTAAACCACAAAGTCGATTTTGTACTCTGTCAAGGCAGGACAGGCTGTTTTTAGCAGCTCCTGCCCACATGTAGCAGCAGTATTCCATCCTTGGACCTACTTGACTTTTACATAGATAGAGAATTGCATCAGTAGTGAGATATCTTCTGGAGCGGTAGAAGGATCCTACCATTTTTCCAACGACGTTGGCAACAGACTTGATGTACGTGTTCCATTTCAGATCAGGAGTAAAGGTCAAACCCAGAAGCTTGTCGAAACATGGGGCCTCTCCCAGATGAGAGCCATCCATTTCAATTGATGCCAGATGGAGATCAGAGCGTTGATGATGTAAAGATAGAAGCTTGGTTTTAGATGCATTAAAGGTAACCAGCCACCTCTTCCCCCACTGTACCACGCGCTCTAGATCAGAAGAGAGAGAATCAGAGAGAACTTTGTCATTTACGGCCTTTGATGTGTTGCCATAGATGGTGGTGTCATCAGCATAGATGTCAACGAATGATTTAAGTATGTTTTGGGAAATCATTAATGTAGATCAGGAAGAGAGTTGGACCCAGGATGGACCCCTGAGGGACTCCAGCATTAATACTGTGGGCCTCTGATTTTTGCCCATCAACCACTACTCTTGTGAGCCTATCAGAGAGAAATGATTTAATGATTGAGAAAACATTTCCAATTATACCGTAGCTGGAAATCTTGTGAAGTAGGCCCTTATGCCATACCTTGTCGAAGGCCTTTGATATGTCCAGAGCAATTGCCCTAGAAAGGAAGCCTTTGTCAAGAGATTCGCTAATCCTATGAGATATAACCGTTAACACATCTGCTGTAGATCTTGCAGAACGGAAACCATATTGCGTGTCACTAAGAAGGTTATTTCTGCTGAGGTGGTTAACTACTTCTCTATTTAATATGGATTCCAGCAACTTACTTATGACACACAGGAGACTTATTGGTCTGTACTGAGAGGGAGATGACTTATCACCTGAATTCTTAAATACAGGGCATACTGATGAGGTTTTCAAAGTTGTTGGAAAGCACTTCTCCTTAAGGCAACACTTAAACAGTTTTGTAAGTATGGGGGCAAGTTCTTGTTGAAGCTTTTTTAACACTATAATTGGAATGCCGTCAGCGCCAGTTGCTTTATTGGAATCAAGGTTCTTGATTAGCTTGGCGACCTCACGCACAGATATTTTTATGTTACCTAGCGTGTTCTGTATTATAGGAGGAAATACGGGGAGTTGATGGCCTTTGTTGCATAGGGTAGAATCAGCTGCAACGTTTTTGGCAAATAGTTTGGCCTTGTCTGATGCTGACGAGATGACCTCTGGTCCATTGATAATGGTTGGGATAGAATGCAAGCTTCTGTTCAGGATCCTATTTGCTATTTGCCAAAACTGGTGGGAACCAAGCCGTTGATCAGCTACTTTGGATTTAACGGACTGAGCATGTAGCTCTCTAGAATTTTTTATTACTCTTTTACAGTGGTTGTTGGTGTTCCTGAAAGCAGCTTTAGTCTCAGTACATCTATTATGTTGGTAGCTATGGAAAAAGTGATTTCTGTGCGCAATAGCAGCAGCACATTCTGGGGAGAACCATGGCTGGCTGTTAGGTTTTTGTTGAAATATTTTGTATGGTATGAATCGGTCTATGTCTACAATTAACCATTCTCTCAGATCTGATAGTATAGAGGACACATCCTTTTTAAACATGGAACGCAGAGGTAGATCAGATATGAATGTATGGAAGCTATCCCAGTCAGCCATAGAGTATCGGTATACAGTATGGTGGAGAGGTATGTCTGAGGACTTAGTACGTTTCATTTTTATCTTAACTCATTAACAATCTAACTATATTTATGAAAAAAGAAAAACAAAGAAAATAAAAGAAAACGAAGAAACCTTACGAATAACACATTAAAAAAATTACTGTTTTATTGGGACTGGTAAGTTCACACTTGGTTCCCAGCTAGACTGCAAGGCATAGCTTTATGGGATCCTTTTTGATTTACCGAGCCCAAAACCTTTGTCTGGCTGAAAACAGGCAATAAATTATTTTAATATTCTAAAAATATTCTGGTGCCTATAAAATCGGGCGCCTGTGGTCTGGGATACCGCTGGCCTGACCGACCGGTCAAGTCTTAGCAAATTCTCTCTCCCATCCCCATCACTCTCAAAAAACAGTAAAATTTTCATATGATATTTAGAATTTCCAAAGAAAGGACATCATATAAATTCATTGCCAAGCATTTGAGTAAGTTAAAATATTGACTAATTATTTTGTTTACATCTGTAATTATGCTAATTTGTTACAAAAATTTAATAAATTTAAATTCACATTATGTAATTTCGTAAGTTAAAAGGTTTCGAATTTCAATAACAGGGTTTATGCAAATTCAAGCAAAATAATTAAAAAAAAAAAAAATTAATATTGTCCAGTTTTGTCAAATACCTTTTAAAAATATCTTGATTGAAATAATAGCTAAAAATTGGCCCTCTTGCACTTTAAGGAAACTAAAATAGGAAGATAAAAATGGAATAGAAGTCATTTGACACTGGTTGAAAGAATAAAATATTGATAAAAATTGAAATTGTTGGAAAAGAATTTAATAACTAAGTATTTAATAATTAATACTATAAAAAATAATATTCTAAAAGAATTTTTTAATTTTTTAAGTTAAGAATTTAATAAGTATTTAATAATAGTATAAAAATAATTAATGTAGAAGAATTTTTAAAGAGTTAAAGTCATTTAGGTAACAATTCGATCGCTTATTTATAGTGAACTATTTTACTGTTATTTTAAATTTAAAAACGTTAATTAGCTCTCCAGTTATTACGATAAAATATGGATAGAATTTAACAATTGAAATTATTGTAAAAGAATTTAATTACTAAGTATTTAATAATTATTATTTAAAAAGTCACACGGGAAAAGGAAAATGTGTAGCCTATTAGGAACTATGAAAGAAATGTTTAATCTACATTGTTGGAATTTGTGTGGCGGAGAAGGAAATCGACGCAAATATTTCCACATAATATGTATCAGAGAACAATATCAGTTCTAATCATTTTTATTTGGTTGTTAAAAAATCTGTTTTCTACTATTGTCAATTTTAATATTGTTTCAATAATATCATTTCTAATTTTCTTTATTTGTTTGTAAAAAAAAAGTACTTCAGGGAAATGTGGATCCTGCGTAAACAGTTTTCTTTTAATGGCTGCTCCCTGAAATGCGCAAAACGTTTTGTCACTTTCTTCGTATATATCTCATAGACCCCATTTTTTTTTTTTAATCATGCGTGTATTTATTTATTTATAAACCAATGAAATCATTTTGTGCATGTGTTTTCAGGGAGCATCCATTAAAAAAAAAAAAAAAACGTATATGCAGGGTCCACGTTTGACGTGAGGTAAAAAAAACAACCTGTTTTCTAATATTGTCAATTTCAATATCATTTCTTTTTATCATTTCTAATTATTTTCATGTTTGTCATTTTATTTATAAAATTACGTTTAAAAAATTGTTTTAAAGATTCCTGCATTAATAAAAAAACATTTATTAAAAAAAAAATTTTGTTTCTAATATTGTCAATTACAATATCGTTTCTTTTTATCATTTCTAATTATTTTTATGTTTGTCCTTTTATTTATTACGTTTAAAAAATTGTTTTAAAAATTCTTGCATTAATAAAAAGCATTTATTAAAAAAAATTCTGTTTTCTAATATTGTTAATTTCATTATTCCATTTTATTTATAGTAATGACATCAATATTTTGCTATCCAATCAAATTGCATTCTTTCAACCGATGTCAAACGACTTCTGTTCCATTTTAAGATATTGTTCATATTTTAGTTTCCTTAAAGTTCAAGAGGGCCTAAAATTTTAAATTTTACAGGACGCCTACATATATATATATATATATATATATATATATAGCATGTGTTTTATGATCAATTTCTTCTACATATATACATATATTATTCAATTTTGTACATTTATTACTGATTAAAATAAATTAACTGATTTATAAAATATTTATTAAAAAAACACTTTTAATCTTGTTTTCCATTTTTCTATAAATGACCAAAAATTAATTCACATATATGCAAAAAGTTTGTAAAAGGTAACATTTTGTGGGTGCTTAAAAAATTGCGAAAATGTGTGAATACCAATCGGATCTTCGATTTGTTTCATTATGTTATATTTTTGAAAACAATATTTTGAAGTACTTGTTTTACTTCTTTTTTTAATATTTTTTTTCGTAAATTGTATCAACATTAGGGTAAATAAGCACGCTATGTTTTTCGGTTGTCACAAATGGTAAATGTGCAGTTTAACTCCACCCTCGACAAATCATTTAAAATTGCCAAGTTTTAGGTTTTCGAGGTGTTGAAAATGAAAATAACGTTTTAAATTTCTGGCAAATGAGTAGTTTTCAAGCTATAAAGAAATATTGGTTTTAAAACGTGGGGTACCACTTTTCTGTAATAATTTAACTTATGACCACTTTTTATTGGGGGGGCACCATTTTAAAGTTTCTTTTCAGCCTCGGAAAATCGGTACTCCTTGGGCGTTGAGTTCCATATCATCCCGGCCTAAATATGACTTGTACGTCCTATATGTTTTCTCATGAAACCGGTAGGTAGGGTGGGGGTGGGGCATTTATATATCTTTTCTGCATAGAAATAAATTTCAAGTTTTTATTTTTTTAAGAATAAAAAAGGAAAAAAATAGAAATTTGAAAAACAAATTTCTATTTTTCTGATGCTGGAAATGTAAAAAGACTAAATTCGCGAAATTTGGCCTCCAAAATGTCAATTACCAGACCTTTACTTCACCTTTTACTTCAAATCTGGCCTCTTCTACGATAGATAAAATCGTCCTTATAAGAAATTGTTTTTTGGACGTAAAAAAAAAAATATTTGATCAAATTAAGTGAAATATTTTGTATGAGAACTATTGTAATCGAAAAAAATTAGGAATCGTTCCAACACTTTTTAAGCTAAAGTTTTTTTTTGTTTATTATTATTTAAGCAAATATGCACAGATCACTTGCTGCACAGCCTTAATATGTGGCATTTAACTGTAAAAAATTGGGAAAAGGGGCTCATTGCATTTTCGGTCCAAGGGCCCGTAATACTGATAAAGCAAAACTTTGTTCATTTTCCTGTTAAAAACATGAACTGTTACACAAGCATTATCAGACAAATACATTTCCCAGTTGATGGTTCTGAAAGAGGAATTTATCAGAAGATTTACTGATTTCGAGGCAATTGAAGGACAGTTTGATTTGCTCAGCTCAATTTTTGCATGTGATGTTGAAACAGCTGACGAAGAACTGCAGGTAGATCTTATTAACTCGCAAGCTGACAACTCTTTAAAAAGGCTCCTTGAAAATAAACTACTAGTCGAGTTTTATGCATCTCTACACCCAGAAAAGTTTAAAAATCTGAAAAATTTGGCAAGGAAGATGTTTGTATTATTTTCTTCAACTTACATATGTGAGCAGACTTTCTATATATTGAAAATTAACAAGTCAAAGAACAGGTCACTTCTCACAGACTTGAATCTTCAGTCAGTGTTAAGAATCAGTACAAGCAACTTGATACCCAATTTCAATAAACTGGTATATGATTGCAGTCAGTTGCATCATTCTCACTGAGTCATTTTGATCCTTCTGTTACTGAGCTATTTTGTTTTTCAAATGTTTCACATGAAGTTACTGCTTTAAAATATCAATACAAATGTTTTCCTCTTTAAATTGAGTTACTTTGTTTTTAAACAAATATGCTTCATGTGACGTTTCTTCTTTAATATAGAAATTCATTTTTGTCTTTTGAGTTACTTTATATGTGTATCTTTTAAAGATTCTATTCTAAAATATTAATTAATAAAATATCTTTTTAATTTCTTTAAACAGAGTTACTTAATAATTGCTTTTATTCTTAAAACAAGGTTATTTTGTTTTTCAAATGTGTTTCATATGAAGCTCCTACTTTAAAATACATATTAATAAATTTGTTTTGTTTTAAAATTTTAAGTTAAACTGACTTATCGTATCTTTCAAATAAATGTTTCATGGGAATCTTAGTAGTTTAAAATGCTAATAAATGAAAATTGATTGCATTTTTTCTTTGGAATCCTTTTGTTTTGTCTATTTTAAATATCAATTATATTGGAAAATATACTATGTGACCAAATAAAATTTGAATTTTTTTAATGTGGCCCTTGCACACCCCTACGTTAAGTTATGACATCAACGATTCTATAGCGAGCAATGGAGGTCCCTACTGACCACTTCATATTCATTTAAAAAGAATACTGGAGAGATGAATGTAATAATCAAAGAAGCAAGCGCCCACGTGTGTGCATTGTGTGGCTATACGAATTATCTCCAGGTGGGATCTTAGAGAGATTAAAGATGGCAGCCATGGATTTATAAGGTGTGGTCTTGTGAAATTGCACAAGATCACAATGCCCATATATGCAAATGAAATGCAGTCAGTTTTTTAATAAAATGCCTGTTGGCAGAGGTGAGGGAGACTATTCTTCTAGGTGCGGACAAAAATAGGGGGACCTAGTTTTGAAAGCCGATTTATCATAATTTTCCGGTAGGTTTCCGACTACTTTTTGATTGTATTTGAAAGATTAAGGACTAAACTTAATTTCCAAAAGGAAAAAAAATGTTTGTACACATGAAAAAAAAAAAAAGTTATGAAAATGTTTTCATGGTGAGCTACCCAATTCAGCTAAATTTTGAAGTTAAATAAATTCATTGTAAAAAAATCCTTTAAAAGATAAATATTAGTTTTATGTGTCTATTTCAAAGATAATTAGTAAAGTAAAGTCTTAAGATATTGAATTAAATAAAAAAAAAACACCTTGTTTGTACAAAACATAAATTAATTAACCCAAAAACCGAGTGATTCTGGCGTTCGCAAAACGCAACAAACTAAAATTTTGTAAACACAAAAATTACGAAGGCCCAAAATTTCAGGCAGTCGAAAGACTGAAAATGAGGTCATGTAATTAAAAGGGAGAAAGTTCTTTTTCCCCAGTTGTGCATCCGTACATTCCTTTTCTGAACGTTTGTATTAATTTTTGCATTTTTTAATTTAATTATTTTTCTATGTTCATATTTTTAAATTAATTTTTTTTCTCAATTATTGTTCAATATTATATAAAAAATATGTTACGCCGAAAGTTTCGCATTCTTACAAGCAAGGAAATTATTAAAATCTTGCATATAAAAATTATGCGAAACCTGTAATTTAAAAAAAAAAGTAGAAATATTTTTTGCAATTATAATTTTTTTGTGTGAAAATATAAAATAAGCAATGCTTAATACCGGTAGTTAGAGAAATTCATTAATACGGATTTAGGGGCTTTTTTGTAATGTTTCTATAAAAATTGTTTTATTTTATTTTTATTGTTACAAATTACGATGCTTTATTTGGTGCTAATGGAGTGATCTGCGCTATATCTTAAATCATATTTCCACGTTTAAAGTTTTGGTACTCATGCAGAGAGTGATCCGTGCTGAAATAACAACATTATTTAAAAAGCCATTCTTAACATGGGGAGGGTATTTTGTACCTATTCTGTACTTTAACCTTACAATTGAATAAAAGAAAAACATATCATAAAACTTTAATTAAATGTGAAAATATGATTTTAAAAAATAGCGTGGATCACTCTCTGCATTAACACCAAAGTTTTATTGGTAAATATTCAGATACGTTACAACAGAACACCGACCACTCTAATTTGTTTTTTTTTAGGGGTAATCGAGGTCGCTGACAACGAATGATAATCAAACCCGGGGCAAATTTACCGTTTGCATGGTATTAACCCCTTAACCTACAAACTACTTTCCGCCATTTTACAGCTTCCGTATACGCTACGCATGCGGCAGCATAAACGACGGTTGTAGAATGTGCCTTCATGTAGAGAACTGCCTTTTCACATGGGGTACGGATCTTTTGTGGAACATTTAAACTTATACAAAAAAGAAGAAAAGCACTCCAAGTGAGGGGGGGGGGGTAATGTCGGAAAAACTTTTTTTTTATTCAGAACAGAATTAAAAAAATTTTTTTTTTTTTTCATTGGCAGACAATTTAAAATTCGAAGAAAAAATTGTCTAAAACAAAATTTAAAAAATGCACTACAGTAGGTTTTTGAGGGATTTTATTTTATTTTTTTTTTTTTTGTTACATATGTTTTTGTAAACCGCATTAAAAACTAAGCACCAAACTTTTTATTTTATTATTTTTTTTTTTTCGGTAGGGGGATTCAATTATACTTGTGTGGCTTAACAGATGCTTCTGCAGTTTAATTAACCGTTTTTCTGTAAGTAACGCACCGCACCGTGCACCATTTACCGATTAGAACACCATTTAACATTTTTCTGAGATTTTACTGTTTACATTGGGGGAGGGGGGTTAGGGCACGCCCCAACAGAACCCCCGCCTCCTCCCTCAATGTAAACAGAAAGCAGTAAAATGTTAAAATGTATTCTAATCAGTAAATTTTTTTCTTCGAAATTTTAAACTGTCCGCCAATGAAAAAAAATTTTTTAATTCTGTTCTGAAAAAAGTCTTTCCGACATTACCCCCCCCCTCCTCACTTGGAGCGCTTTCTTCTTTTTTGTTCTCTACGTGAAGGCACATTCAACAGCCGTCATTTATGCTGCTGCGTGCGTAGTGTAAACGGAAGATGTAAAATGGCGGAAAGTAGTTTGTGGGTTCAGGGGTTAATACCAGGCAAACGCCGCAAACGGTACATTTGCCCCAGGTTTGATCATCATTCGTTGTCAGCGACCTCGATTACCCCTAAAAAAACAAATTAGAGTGGTCGGTGTTCTGTTGTAACGTATCTGAGTATTTACCATTCTGTTTACACTGGGGAGGGGGCGGTAGTGGGGAGGAGGCACGCGCGCCTCAACACCTTCCTAATGTAAACAGAATTTTTGTGAAATGGTAAATGTCGGCACATTACTTACGGAAAAAACAGTTAATTAAACTGCAGAAGCTGAGAAGAAGCACCTGTTAATGAAATACCCCCCCCCCTCCTAAAAAGAACGAAAAACATAAAAATATGTTTGGTTACGTTTTTCTAAACCGCTCGTGAAAACTTTTTTAGATCAATTAAAAAGCATTAAAACTACGTAAGACAAAAATAAATAAATAAACCACGTTTTTTTTTTTAAACTTTACTTTAAATGACCGCTTAAAGATTCTTACGCGATATGATATGATACCCAACTACGCCCGTTCGCACGCGAATGTATCAAGAAAAACACTACTGAAGGCGGTGAAATGGCACAAAATAGTCCTAAGGTCTAGGGGTTCATACCATGCAAACGGTAAATTTGCAGCGGGTTTGATTATCAGATTCGTTGTCAGCCACCTCGAATACCCCTAAAACCCCAAATTAGAGTGGTCGACGTTCTGTTGTGGCGTAAGATAACATTTACCTTTTTTTTTTTTAAAAAAAAAAAAAAAAAAAAAGTTAATCGAGAAGGAACATACCTGATCTCGTTCTTCTTTGGGTACAGAATCGATTGCACCTGCCTCGCTCTTGCTATTTTTCTTTTCCGAAGATATTTTGCTCATTGTTTTTGATTATATTTATATACATAAATAATGTTATTTGCTTTTGTATAAATTAAAAGTTCTTCATGTTCGCCATTTTTTTTTTTATCATATAAATTTAATCATCTAAAATTTATTAAATTTCAGAATGTTTGAAACAAAAATCACACATTTTATACTCTCATTTGAACACTCGCCGAAGTATTGGCAAGAAAATAAACGAATTACGGTACGAAACAGACTTTCAAAAGATTTCTTGATATATAATGGTTAACACCGCCGGTGTTACATGTTTATAGTATTCTCATGAATGTTTGGCAAAAAGCATGTTTGAACAGTGCCCAGAACAGCGTTAACAATTATGTACTTAAATTGACGAATAAAACGCATGTGGCGGGCATATACGAGATGGCACCCCTCTTTCCTCACCCCTGATTTCCACAATTTATACTAAAAAAAAAAAACCCAACTTTTTTCCGGTTACAAACTTAACATTTAGATTTTCAAAAAATTTGAAAATAAATATTAGCGCACGCGCACGCATCTACACTATTGGGACAAGATTTTCGGAAATCGTAAACTGAATTTCACATGAAAATAATGGTATCTACGTATTCCTCACATTTTGTAAGATGGTTATATCCAAAAATTGATAGGTAGAAAATTATTTACTAAAGAAAATAAAAAATAGAATTTGATGAAAACAATCGTAAAACACATGAGAGTTCAACAGGGATGTGATTTTTCGTTCGAATTAAACAAAGATGGCGGCAATTTTTCACTTGCTACCACGATTAAAGTTGTTATTTTTTTTTTTTAATAATTCAGTAATATTCAGGTAATTCCAACTGCATAATTTGGAAACTACCATTGTAACCTATTAGAATTGACAAAAAACTCAGTTGAAACCATTGTTTTTTTGGGGGTTTTTTTATCTGAAAACTCCATTTATTGTCTACAAAATCTCGTCCCAATAATGTAGAAGCACCAAAATATTTTTATGACTTTTCTCGTTGGGGATCAGTTTTCAATTATAACGTTCTACTAAATTGAACACCTACTTTGTGGCCATCATTGAAAAAAAATGGCGGCTCTCTCATTTGACCGGTGAATATTTCCATCTAAAAAGGGGGATATGAAGGGAACTTTCTTAACCCACTCCCCCTCTTTAGATTTACCTATCTCTCCTTTGTCTTAACCCACTCCCTCTCTTTAGATTTACCTATCTCTCCTTTGTCTTAACCCACTCCCTCTCTTTAGATTTACCTATCTCTCCTTTCCAACTTAAGAGTCACTTATAAAATGACAACTTTTATAGGTTTTCGCATAGGCTAAAAACAAATATCATGGTAATGTCCTGCTTTAGCATTGGGAAAAAATTCTGCAAACAAGCACAAAAAGTGATAAACAGTACATAGGGCCCGAGCAAAGACGCGCTAAACTGCTAGTGTAATATAAAAATGATTATTACCATCATAGATGTAATATAAAAATGATTATTACCATCATAGATGGTAATTCCACAACTTCCAAAGGAAGAGGAGGGTTTTGCCGAGGTGTTTTCTGTATTCAAGCGAGAAATAGAAGACCAGTTAGAAGATGGAGGAGTCTCCTTTGGCATGAAAGAACAATTGGCTACAAATAATCCTTGCGATGCTGAGTCATTTTTCTTTCCACTCCAAGTATAGAGTACAACAACAGTTAAATCTTCTGCAGAAGGCTATCCAAAATGAGATCCCAGCAGCTGCTTCGATGGAAGATATTGACCCCCCACTCCAAGTCAAGAAAATCCAGTTACCTCAGACGATGGTAGATTGCCTTTCTTCAAACCAACAGCCTATTCCTCCTTTTCAGTAGAACCTTTCAAAATAAAGCTGAAGGGACCACACTTTAATGAGGAACACTTCAGAACCAATAAATAGAGCTGCAAGGACTTTTTGACTAAATTTGAAAATTGTGCAGCATTGATGACGTCAGACACATAACAGTTATATTTCTTGAGATGTTCCTTGGAAGGCAGAGCTCTTCAACTTATAGATCATTAAGTTACTCAATGGCCTTGAAGTTTTGAAGGACCAATATTAGGATGAGAAAGAAATAAGAAGTGTAATTATTCAAGAAATATTGGATTTGTAGAGGCCAGAAAGGAGTTATCGCCCTTTCGCTCAGACTTGGCATAAGTGGAGTTATCCCCCTTATAAAAGACTAGCAGTGCTACCCGGCGTTGCTCGGGACCGTATAAACAATGAAAAAACAAAAGCAGATATTGAACATATGTTTTATTCTTAGGGGAGAGGAATCTTTCATCTCAAGTTTTAGCGTTACAAACAAACATTTGTCTTTTATATATATAGATAATGACAGGTTTTTGGGGGGCCCCCCCTCGAAGATAACTGATCAGTTGACCAACTTCTAGTGGTCCGTTTGACGTGAAATTTCGATATTTGTCATCCGGGTGATGGGGCTTCGATATGATATCAAATTTGTCAAGTTTGGTTCCGTCTTTCAAAAGTTTTAGCGTTACAAACAAACATACATACATACACACAGACGTTTGGCTTTTATATATATAGAAGAGGCGAATCGCCATTATGTGTTTACACTCATCGACGGCGACACGCTGTCGGATTGGGAAACCAGCTTGCTTAACGCAAACTGTACATGGCGCTATGAACATATTGTCACTTTAAAACGTGAAATACTTATATCGCAGCATTGGACTAAATATCGTTACACTATGGAACAAGAAAACGTTCTCTTATTACGTCAACTAGTCGAGTTACAAAAAGAAAACATCGAATTACGGAAGGACATCTTACATGGACGAGCGAACACGTCGCAAACAAAAAGAATGCAGCGACCTTCTATAGGTCTGGACTCAACAGATAGCGAATGGGCACTCTTTTTAGACACCTGGTCACGGTACAAGGAGATGTGCAGACTCGAAAATCCAGCTGTAATTCGAAACGAACTGCGAGAAGCATGCACACCGGAAACGAACAGGTTACTTTTTGAGCTCATTGGACCAGAACGACTCAACAATGCGGCAGAAGAGTTCCTACTTTGCCAAATACGACTGGTGGCCGTTCGAGGCTTACACAAGGAAGTCCACCGGCAAACGTTTCACTCCATGAAGCAAAATGAGGGTGAGTCAGTGACCCATTTTTTATCGAGGTTACGTGGCCAGGCGAAATTTTGTGAATTTAGTATTCAGTGTCCGAAAGAACCCACTTGCCGGCAGCAGGTTAATTACTCAGACGATATGGTTGCCGGGCAAATGATGGCAGGGTTAAGAAATATCGAACACCAGAGAAGGGTACTGGCAGAGGCAGCTACACTTCCTACCTTGGATCTAAAGTTTTCACGGTTGGTTTGCCTGGAGGCAACAGACGAAGCAACTCCACACTTTTCCGATACCACACAACCTCTCACGATATCTGGGATACAAAAGTCGAATCAAGTACAACAAATGCATGAGGCAAAGGCCCTGTCGAACCCACGGGACACCAAACCTTGCAACGGTTGCGGAAAAACATCACACCGAGGTGGATCGATGAACCGGAAAGATTGCCCAGCAGTGGGACTCAAGTGCCACTTTTGTGGAATAGTAGGGCACATTAAAAAGGTGTGCCGGAAAATTAATAGATCCAAAACGGAGGCTATAAAAAGCGGGGAGTCGTTCATGTTTTGCACCACGGATAAAACCCCTACTCACAGACACAATGAGAGACAACCGGCGAACATTCCTCACCTTGAGTGGAATGGGAAACAGTTCCAGGTGGGCGCCCCAGAACCGCCCCCCTCAGTTACAGCAGAGGTAACTGTAATGAACAAGTGCCATGCGACCTTTGGAAGGGTGCCAAAGAAGCCGATGAAAGTGAGCACCCACGCCATCCAAGCCTTCGCAGACACAGGAGCCCAAACTTGCTCTGTTGGCCCCGAGATTCAAGGACTCCTCGGGTACCCAAATGGGTACTTGGTTCCAACTACCCATCGGATAAGGGGTATAACAAATAGCCAGTTACACATCAAGGGGGTCCTGTTTTTACATATTAAGGTGGGATCAAGAGAAACACGACAGGCAGTGTATGTGTCTGACAACACATCCGGGCTCTACTTATCACAAACGGCACTTAAGGAGCTGAAATTATTGCCATCCAATTTTCCTACATAATTATCGCAAAGCAGCTCAGCGGAAACAGAAGAGACGGCCCCTTGCGGGTGTCCGCGCAGAACACCGGCTCCGAAGAAACCAGCAGCAATCCCATTGGAACCAACCGACATTAACAGAGAAAAATTGGAGCAATGGCTAAAGGAACATTTCAAGGCCAGCGCATTCAATACCTGTCCACACCAACCACTCCAAGTAATGAAGGGTAAACCCTTAGAAATAAAATTCCTCCCAGATGCGACACCGACGGCAGTCCACACACCAATACCTGTCCCCCATCATTGGAAGGAAAAGGTGAAACAAGATATAGACCGTGACGTGGCACTGGGGATAATCGAACCCGTACCGGTAGGCACACCAACTACTTGGTGCTCGAGAATGGTGGTCACACCAAAAAAGGATGGATCCCCAAGGCGGACGGTGGACTTACAAAAGTTGAACGAGGCGACCATGAGGGAGACGCACCACACTTCGTCCCCATTCAATCAGGTCTCGGTAATACCTGCACATACCAGGAAGACTGTACTCGATGCGTGGAATGGTTACCACAGTTTACCGCTGTCTCCAGCTGCACGAAACGCCACCACGTTCATCACTGAATGGGGTCGATACAGGTACTGTCGAGCCCCTCAAGGATTCCATGGATCAGGAGATGGCTACACCCGTCGGTTTGACGATATCACCATGGACATGGCTCGAAAAACTCGGTGTATAGATGACAGTCTCCTGTGGGACAACTCAATGGAATCCTCATTCTGGCACACAATTGAATATATAAACCACTGCGCCGATAGAGGGATTGTGTTTAACCCAGACAAGTTTCACTTTGCTGACATGGAAGTGGAGTTCGCAGGGTTTCAAGTAACAGCGAACGGGGTCAAACCCACAAGAAGAATGACTGAAGCCATCCTGAGCTTCCCCACCCCGACAAATATTACTGGGGTTAGGTCCTGGTTCGGACTCGTAAACCAAGTCTCCTATGCATTCTCACAAGCCGAAGTTATGGCCCCATTCCGAGAGTTGCTGGAAACAAAGGACAGGAAATTTTATTGGGATGAGACACTGGAACAGGTATTCCAAGAGTCGAAAAAAATAATAGTGGAAAGAATTGAAAAAGGCATCCAAACGTTCGAAATGAACAGAGCAACAGGACTCGCGACAGACTACAGCAAAACAGGGATATCGTATTTTCTGTTTCAAAAGCATTGCAGATGTGAGGGGGAATTAAACATGAGTTGTGGGGATGGCCATTGGAAACTCATCCTGGCGGGATCCCGTTTTACCAACGACGCGGAATCACGATATGCACCAGTGGAAGGTGAAGCCTTGGCTCTGATCTATGGGTTGGAATCATGCCGCATGTTCATACTCGGATGCCCAGACTTGGTGATTACAGTGGATCACTTACCGCTCGTAAAGATATTTTCAGACCGAGCCCTGGAGAATATAAAAAACCCACGCCTGTTAAACTTAAAGGAAAAGTCACTCATGTATAAATTCAAGATAAAACATCGACCGGGGAAACTCAACTTGGCCCCTGACTGTGCATCGCGGTACCCAGCGGGCACCCCACCAAGAGACCAGGATCAATCCATTGACAGCGCAGTCAAAGCTGCCCTAACATCGATGTACGAGAATGATACTACGTTAAGAGCCATCACATGGGGAAGGATTGTGGCTGCGGCAGCCACAGACGAAGAATGCAGGACTTTGAAAGAGCTGATTCAAAATGGCTTCCCCCAGTCACGTAACAATATCCCAACCGTAGTTCGAGTCTACTGGCCTATGCGTGAGGAATTATATTGCCTGGAAGGAGTGATCATCAAGGGGAACAAAATCCTAATACCTCGACAACTCCGCGCAGAGATATTGGAATCTCTTCATTCCGCTCATCAGGGTATGAACGGAATGCTGGCGAATGCGAGACAGCGACTATTTTGGCCAGGGTTGGATGCTAACATCAGGCAAACAAGAGCCCAGTGCCGCATGTGCAATGAAATCGCACCGTCTCAGCCCAGGAAACCCTTGATGTCCCCAGCAGACCCAGAATTTCCATTCCAACAAGTGGTGGTTGACTTCGTCCAGATGCAGGGTAGACACTTTATGGTATACGCAGACAGGTATACGGGATGGGTTGAAGTGGCCCTAATGACGTCGGGAAGAGCCAAGACGGTGTGCGATACCTTGAGGACTTGGTTCTGTACCTACGGCGTACCGGAAGAGATTTCGTCGGATGGTGGACCACCATTTGAATCCCAGGAATACGACTCCTTTTTGAGGAATTGGGGCATACGAAAACGTACCTCATCAGCACATTATGCCCAAGGCAATGGCCACGCAGAGTTAGCCGTCAAAACCGCGAGACGTATACTGGCGGACAATACGGACAGTTACGGACGCCTGTGCCATGATCGGGCAGCCCGAGCACTACTGACCCATAGGAACACGCCTGTCCAGGATCTGGACATGTCCCCGGCCGTGATGCTGTATGGTCGGGTCATTAAAGACCACCTTCCTGTCCTGCGGGACAAATACCAGGTTCGGAAACAGTGGACAGAAATAGGCAAACTAAGGGAAGTAGCAATGGCCAAAAGACATATGAGGAACGAGCAGTATTACAACCAACATAGTCGCCCACTCCGGGAACTCCAGGTAGGAGATTACGTCCAGATCCAGAACCAGGACGGGAACCACCCACGTCGATGGACAAAGACAGGGAGAATCGTGGAGACCCAGGGGTACCGACAGTACCAAGTCCGGGTCGATGGAAGCAATCGAGTGACATTGCGCAACCGTCGGTTTCTCCGTAGAATACACCCGGTAGTGGATGGCCCTCGTAACATCAGACAAGAAATCTCGAACCCACCTATAAATGTGGAGACCCCACAGGAACAACCTCCGGAGAAGGCAATGGAGGTGGAACAACACACCGACACGGAATCCCCAAGCGAGCATGAGGAAGAAATGGAAGTGGAAGATACCACGGGAGGAAATACCCAAAAATACAGTCGTCCTCCGTTAAGGGAACCGTCAAGTCGGAGGACAAGAGCCCCAAGGGGTTTGTCGCCGCAAATGCGGGGGAAGTCGCACGGGTATTTCTCCACATAAAAGATGACCACAACAACTTGCTTTTGTGGTCACGAGGGGGAGGGGCATGTAGAGGCCAGAAAGGAGTTATCGCCCTTTCGCTCAGACTTGGCATGTGGAGTTATCCCCCTTATAAAAGAAGAGGCGAATCGCCATTATGTGTTTACACTCATCGACGGCGACACGCTGTCGGATTGGGAAACCAGCTTGCTTAACGCAAACTGTACAGGATTTTCAGTTGAAAAACCTAGAAAAAGTAAAGAATTTCCTTATAAAAACATAAGCAGATATGTGTGACCGCAGGACTTTGTATAATTGTGACTTTTATGAGGATAAATCAATCAGCGCCATAATAATATCACAAGTGTTGTTCGCAAAATTTCAGAAATAAAGGAAGACCTGATGCGGATTTCTGAGAGTACCTACCCAACATTATCCTGTTAAAGGAAACCGTGAGAATAGTGAAATGAATTCTGGTTGCCAGAAAAACAGCCAACATACTGACTGCCACACCTAGATTCTAACCTAAGTTTAAATCAGACCCAGTGAGTGAATCCTCGCCTATTAAAACCTTCAACACAGTTAATATCTGTAAAAAGATGTGAATTTTGCAAAACAAATAGACATTTGGCTAAGAACTGTTGCAATTATACTTCCTATGAAACCATGATGACAAGGTGTAGAGAATTGTGTTTCTGCTTTTGGGGCCTTAAGAAGTCTCACATGAGGAATATGTGCCCATTGAAGACTTGAAGAAAAATTTCTTGTTGTAGCTGCAACTCGATTATGAGAGACAGGAAAGAATAACCATAAGCTTTCGTATGCAGACGGGTATCAACCTGCTTACTACTTGCGACGATTGGACACATAATTGGAATAATAAGGGTTATAATCAGGATTCTGTGCTGGGGTTCAGAAAGGAGTGAGTCTGTGTTCATTACAACTCTACTTTCAACCGAGTCGTTGTTTGTTTCGTTCACCACACTCTTTTCTTCTACCTCTTCTTTTACACACGTCCGTTTGCTTTAGTGACTAAAAATCGTCTGTTCTCTTGCTTTCCTTTCCTTGTTATTTATGGAATGAGGCTACGAGATTCCCCGAGATTCCACAACACTTTTTTCCATATAAAAGCCTGCGGGCGCCATCTTGATTCTCAATTTGTGCTCTGCAGGCACAAACGTGCAGCTGCTTTAACGGTAAGCCACTTCTTTCTCCACACTCCCCCCTGATCTCATGTTCACAGAGACAGCAGGGGGGTGGCGATCGCCGCCGTCGGGTGCTTCTGCGAAGGGGGACAGTGCTGCTCTCGTCTTTGCATGCGCTCTCATCCACCGCCTGATGGTCGGGGAAGGCTTCATCTCCGTGAAGGCTACAGATATCAGAGTCACTGCTTGAAAGGGATGGTGCAAACAAAGCGATGGCCCACTCGTCTCAGTCAGAGTTACTCTCATCGTCCACTGGAGGTGGTACATGTGTCGCCGGCCGTAGGTCCCTAACGTGACAGGGTACCCCATCAACCTGGACACACTGCTGACTCACCACATCGGTCACTGTGCCCCGTTTATACTTGTCAGTACATCGGTTTCCTGGCGGCTTCACCCAGACAGCATCCCCTTTGGCATATCGATTCCGTTCTATCTCAGTGGCCACAGTTGTATCGGGGTGGATTCCTTTCTCGCGGACACGGTACTGATAGATTGCGTTTGCAGGCGCCGTTCCTGGAGAGACGCCATCCTTCGGCATGAGATTATACCAGTACACAGCTTCTGCGATGGTGCACTGCTTCCTGGCTGCAATTGTTTTGATGCTACGATGGCTTCTCTCAGCTATACCATTGCCAGAAGGCACATAAGCGCATCTAAGCCGCAGCCGCACACCCCATTCTTGTAAGAACTGCCTCATCTGATGGCTGCAAAAGGCTGGGTCGTTGTCCGTCAGCACTTCATCAGGCGCACCTCTTTCACAGAACACGGATGACAGCTGGTGAATAATGTTGCAAGAGTCCTGGCGCCCAAGGAGTCTCCAGATCGCGAAACGTGTAGGCTCACAATCGATGAGGGTAATGAAGTGGTTGCCACCATAGTGTGTAATGTCCATGCCCACTCTCTGCCACTTACCACTCACTCCCAACTCCCCTTTCTTCCATCATGCTGGAGCTGGGTTGAGGATTGGCAGGCCTCGCAACTTTCCACCACTCTCCGGATATCTTTTTTTTCTGCTCCTGGATCAATCATCTTGACAAAGTACAGTGTCCGCTTGATGCCAGGATGTCCACACTGTCAATGAATGTCCATGATGTGCGCTGCATCCACATTACACACAACTGCTGCACATGTTTTGCAGATTATCAGAATCTCTCCGAGCACCAGCCAGAAGCCATCGTTGAGGAACTCTTGTCAGAGCATCTGCTCTGTTGAGCGCAGACCTGATCAACACTACGTCCATGGTCAGGTCATACTCTGTGATAGTGTCGACCAAGGTGGCAAGCCATCTTCGAATTAATATCTCACTCGATGCTCGTGTCGTCAGCTGTGCTCTTCCACTTAATGCATCGGTTATCCACCGATGAGTGCATGCCGAGTCAGTCATGATATGTAGAACCTTGGCTTGCCATTGAAGCGCCAAGTTAACACCCTTCAATGTGGCATCAAGTTCGGCCAGGTTTATGTGCCTCGAATCATTCTCTGGCCGAAGCCAACAGGCATCTTCAATAATGGAATCATTAACTGCAAGGGCAACTCTAAGGGCCAGTGAACTAGCATCCACCCATTCCTGCTGATGCACCACTTTCCCTAAACGGGGTCATCACTGGTCAGCCTGGACACAGTCTCTGTCAGCTTGCTCCTTAGGGTGACATCGTGTACTGCATCGTCCCATCCCGACGACACGGATGTTGCACGTCTTTTTATGGCCGCCATGGCCACCCTGAGCCAACCGCACACAGGGAAATGGCCTACCATCTTTCTACAAAGTGAAAACACTGTTCGTCGAGTGATGTTTGATGGGACCTTGGGGACGTGACTTCCTCTTCTCCAGCAAAGTCCCTCCTTGCTACTGCGCACTTGCAGGCTGAGAACTTTTGCTCCATCGCACAGATGCTCTGGTTCCTTACATGTCAGTCCAAAGCTCTCAAAGTGCATTCTAACCGATTGCGCTGACATGAGGCTCTCATTGACGAATATATCATCGATGTATGAGGATGTTGCCTGTTGCACTGCCTCATCTTGCTGCCGGATAGCATGCATGATTGCTGTCATAATGCCTGGTGCCACATTTAGACTGAACCCTAGCCTGGTTAGACAATATCGGGTTCCTCCAATTTCCACAGTCTGAAATGGCCACAATTTCCTCTCAATGCGTATTTGCAGATAGGCCCTGCGTAGGTCCAGAGTTGCCACGTTCGATCCCTGCTGTCGCCGCTCCCTTAATTTGAGTGCACACACATCAGCCCTTGCCGTATATGGGTCGACATGCTCATTGAGCTCATGGTAGTCTAGGATGGGGCGGACCTTTTGTTTGGTCTCTTGTACGACGGCCATCAAGGGAATCAGCCCTTGCGGGGGGCCAAGCTCATCCTCTGGGTATGGAAGAAGCCAGCCATTGTCGATCCACGTCTGCAGTTCTTCTTCATACTATTCCCTTAGCCACATGGGTGGGGGATATTCTGATAACCGGTTCCACAAGGATATTGGTGGCTGATCGTTTGACCACTTCCAAGACGCTGTCCATGCATTGGTGTTTCTATCATACTCTGCACGAAAGTCAGGCTCATCAAGAGTTATGGCAGCACAAACATGTTCCTCACAGTGGATAGCGCCCTGCTCAATGACGATCTGGGGAGAAGACTGGTGCTGTGGCTTCTTCCCCTTGCCCGTTTCCCGGACAGGTGCGGGCCAGGTGTCCACGTTTTTTGCACTTGTAGCACTGCGGCCCGTCAAGTTTCCGAGTTGGTTGACGTGAAAAAAGACAATCACGGGCCAAATGGTTGGGTCCTCCACACTTATAGCAGGTTGTAGCTGCGCCCAGATCCTGCAGTCCAACCTGTGATGGTTGTACAGCTGCCGCTTGGTCTATAGTGTTAGGGTTTTTCTTTAGTATTGCTCGTGCCCGTGCCAATACTTCTGATATGTCCATCTCGTCCACTTGGGATGAGGCACGGAGCAGATCTTCCACACTCTTAGGTAATCCTGCAACAAAGGCGCACACCAAGCCTTTGTCTGACATCCCTCCAAAAAGGACCGATAGCTTTTTTAGTTCAGCCAGATACACATCCACCGTTTCCACGGGATGTAATTTTCGGGCCATGAATTCCTTCCATGCAGTCACTGGATCTAACACAAATGCTGTAAAAAGGGTGCGCTTGATGCAGGCGAAATCTGTTTTCTTCTCATCAGCCAACTGCTGGTATACTGCATATGCTCCCCCAGTGAGGCGCATTGGGACCACGCATTCCATATGCTTCACCCCACTGAGCTGACATATTAATTCTGCTTTTTCCACCCATTCCTGCACTGAGTGATCAGTGCTACTGCCATCAAACAGGGGAATTAGCTTGGGGTCAAATCCTGACGTCATGCCGAAATAGCTTGTGTTCGTTACAACTCTACTTTTAACCGAGTCGTTGTTTGTTTCGTTCACCACACTCTTTTCTTCTACCTCTTCTTCTACACACGTCCGTTTGCTTTAGTGACTAAAAATCGTCTGTTCTCCTGCTTTCCTTTCCTCGTTATTTACGGAACGAGGGTACGAGATTCTCCGAGATTCCACGAGACTTTTTTCCACATAAAAGCCTGCGGGCGCCATCTTTTTTTTTTTTTTTTTTTTTTACAAAGGCATCACCACGTTATCAAGGCCCAGAGGCCACTCAAGGATAAGGGTTAAAGAGTGTACAGTAGAAGTTGGTCAATATAGTAATCATTAGTAATGAAAATTTGGTAAATTTAATAACTTATATGGAACGGCTCATCAAGAACTTATTTACCTTAGACTTGAACACAACCATATTGTAGTCAGCCGGAAAGCAGGAAAACGGAAGACAATTCCACAGGCGTGCAGTTCTAAGAAAGAAGCTTTGTTCATGGAATCTATGTTTAGGTTTAGGCACAGATAAAGAGTGGGGGAAATTATTGATAGTGTTTACAGCTAGACGAGTGTTTCTTGTGAAAGTTTGGCGAGGGGGGACCATAGATTGAAGCTCAGTTGAACACTTTCCATGAAAATAACGATACATCAGAGACAAACTCGCAACATCTCTTCTGTGAGATAGAGGTTGTAAGGAGGAGAAAAGGACATCTCCTACGAGGCTACGAAGTCTATTTTGAACTCTATCAAGGCAGGACAAGTCCTTTCTAGCAGCTCCTGCCCAGATGTGGCAACAGTATTCCATCTTGATTCTCAATTTGTGCTCTGCAGGCACAAATGCGCAGCCGCTTTAACGGTAAGCCACTTCTTTCTCCACAAAGTCACTCTCTCGACAACAGCACGTTTCTGACCTCTTCTTTTCCAATCGACCACACCTGGCCTCTCGCCATTGATGTCACACCGCACAATCCGAACATCAGCAACACAAAATTCTTTTCAAGAGAAGATGTTCACGACTCTTTTCTCTCTGCTGCCCCAGGGAATTTTTCCCAGCTTTTATATCCTCCTATCTAGAAAAAAAAGGAAGAGACAGGAAAAAAAAATAGCTTCTCCCATCATGCTTTGCCTTCCCAAGATGCCCTTCGTGTATACAAATGTGCTGGCCGTCCTTTCCTTCTTCTTTCCCAAAGAGCGATGCAGATACGCCTGGTACATTTCTTTTTTTCTTTTTTTTTTTTCTTCTTTTCTAACCATACGCCCCCCTGATCTTTGAGATCAATAAGACACTTCATAATCCTTCATCCAAGCAGGCCTCCTCCTCTCACATTGAGGCCTCTGGGGGACAACTTCTTGGGGGTTGACGTTTTCAGGTTTACTACAGACATTCTCGTCCAGTTGTAAAGAACTACAATGTGGGGCTAAGTCGAATTGGGGTGCATCGTTAGCTTCTTGGTGGATATCGACTTCCTCCTCTTCACTACCATCACTGCGCACTGGCAGGGTTACACGACGCAGATCTAGGATATGCCGGGGAACGCCATTCACCATTACGTTGTTCTTTGACTGCGTTCCCGCTACGACCCCCTTCCCCAGCGAGTGATACATTTTGCATTGGGGGGCTTTACCCACACTTCCTCGCCCACTTCACTTGAAGAAATTTTATTATCCACTTTTTCCTGTGGAAGTTAATTCTTCTTAAACAATTAATCGTTACTACTAACTCTGAAACTGAAGGAAAAAATTACAAACAAAAAGAGAAAAATAGGAGAAATAGAATTTATTAACAAAGATATCTAAAGAAAAAGTAGTGACCTCTATGGGCTGCCAAAAATGTCCATCTGGCTTACAAGAGTCCTTGCAGTAGTAACCAAAATGGGGGAGAGAGTGAAGGGAAATAGAAGGAAAGAGAGATAGAGAAGGAGGAAGAAGGGGGGAAAAAAGGAGGGGAGCACTTACTGGAAGCTTCTGGGCGCCCTTTTACGAAAGGAACATTTAGAAAGTTCGTTTCCTTGTGGGTTTTATTTTTTGAGTTTGTGTTGTTTAAAAGTTCCCTTTTTCTTTCTTTTTCCTGGAAATTCGTTTTTCGTAGTCCTTTCAGCAAGGTAGAAATTTCTTGAGGCTGGATATTCTGGTGTTTTCTGGTATCTTCGAAAACTTCCCTGCGGCGAATATTCTGTTCAAAACTTCTATTATCTTTTCTCGATAATAGTATTAGTTTTCAAGTGTCTTAGAAAACTAGGTTCTTCTGTTCAAAACTTCTATTATCTTTTCTCGATAATAGTATTAGTTTTCAAGTGTCTTAGAAAACTAGGTTCTTCTGTTTAAAACTTCTATTATCTTTTCTCGATAATAGTATTAGTTTTCAAGTGTCTTAGAAAACTAGGTTCTTCTGTTTAAAACTTTTATTATCTTTTCTCGATAATAGTATTAGTTTTCAAGTGTCTTAGAAAACTAGGTTCTTCTTTTCAACGACTTTAATGTCTCGTCAAGACAGAGTTGTTCAACACCTTAGTAAATTCCAGGCGTCCCTTTTTATCCGAGACCGACAGGACAGTTCTGGTCTCCTCGAAGCCTTGTTCACAACTGACCACTTTAACTCAAAATATCACACACGTGCATCAATTTAGCACGAAAACGTCTCATCCAATCAACGGGCATAAGGGAGTCAGGTGACATAAAAAAAAGGGGGAAGCTAGGGAAGGGGGTAGGAAAGGGGTTAAGAAGAAAGGAAGGAAGAACAGAGCAGCAAAAAGAAGGAAAGAAAAAGGAAAGAAAGATGGTGGAAGATAATTTCCACACACTGGTAGCTTCTTCACCCTCAATTCCTACCATTTTGTTGCACGGATGCCGCCACTTATATGCTAAGATAGCTCTATGAGGCACAGTTGTCTCATCTTGTCTGGTTTTCGGTGAGATGTTGTACCAAAACACCGCCTCCATGAGTGAAATGTTGCTTTTTTCCGCAGCAGCCTTGATGGTGCGATGATTCCTCTCCACTATCCCATTGCCACTCGGCCGATACGCTGCCCTAAAAAATTGCCTTACTCCCCACCTATCACACACCTCTTTAAAGGCTTCTGATTGGAAAGCGGGGCCATTGTCCATTAACAGTTCATCAACCGGCCCTCTTTTCAAAAAATATTTGTTCGATGACCCCTTTGATCGCCCATGCAGCTTCTGCCCTGATCTCCCTCCATATGGCAAACTTCCCCGGTCCACAGTCGACCATCGACAGATACAGCTTATGGCGATAATGGGTCACATCAATGGCCAATCGCTTCTAGTCCTCTGTAATGTGTAACTCTCCTGCTTCGTTTCTGGATGCCAGTCTTCTGATCTCCACAGCAAAGACGTCAACAGACTCGCCGGTCCACCTCAAACTTGCAAGCTTGCCGAGTGCTTCAAATGGACTTGGCGAAAGCCAATTGCAGTCTTTGCTCCACTGAGGCAAGGTCTCCCTTATCTTCATCGCGCATCATCTGGTAAATAGTGAGGGCTTCCCTCTCTAAGTAGAGCAGCAGCAGCAGCAGGGTGACCACGTCTTCGATTTTTTGCAACTTTGCCACCATCTTTAATTTTTCCAGCCATTTAATTAGGTCACCCTCCCCAGTGAAGGGTCTCAACATCTGAGTTGAGAGTCTCCAGTCAGCCATGTTAACCTGCTTGACTCGCCGAAATAGCTTCTAGGGTTATAATCAGGATTCGGTTCTGGGGTTCAGGAAGGAGTGAGTCACTCTCTCAATAACAGCACATTTCTGCCCTCTTCTTTTCCAATCGACCACACCTGGCCTCTCGCCACCAATGTCACACCGCACATTCCGAACGTTAGCAATAAGAAATTCTTTTCAAGAGAAGATGTTCACGACTCTTTTCCTCTCTCCTCCCCCAGGGAATTTTTCCCAGCTTTTATATCCTCCTATCTAGAAAAAAAAACGAAGCGACAGGGAAAAAAAATAGCTTCTCCCATCATGCTCTGCCTTCCCAATATGCCCTTCACGTATACAAATGCGCTGGCCGTCCTTTCCTTCTTCTTTCCCAAAGAGTGTTGCAGATACGCCCGATACGTTTCTTTTTTTTCTTTTTATTTTTTTCTTCTTTTCTAACCATATACCCCACAGAGATGGGATAAAAAAAAGTGAAAGTGAACTGTCTTTTGGACACTGGCAGTCAAATGACCTATTTGAACACTTATTCTAAAAAAGTTGAATTGCCTTTCCTTAGCAAAGGATAAAACGATGGAAGTAAAAACCTTTTCAGATACAAGTCCCAACATTTTTAAGGAGATCCTGAATTTAGATTTATTTACTGGCAAAACCCATACTATTCTCAGTGAACTCATCAAACTTATTGAACCTTCAGAGACTTCCTCATATTCTTAGAAATCTGAAGAGATGCAGACTGACTGCAGAGTTTGATACCAAAGAAGACTTAATCACTAGAGATGGTTTACAATACTTGGAACCTTTAAAGGTAAGCCCTTGTATGTATGGAGCGGCATCTGAGACACAAAAAGGAAAGTTGTCTTTTATACAAAGACCAGATTAAAAAATGGAAAGGGTCACAAATTTATTATGCTGCTGTGTTGGTTAGAATTCCACAACTTCCTTTTTCCATAATCAACTAGATGGTTTACCCAAAGGAATGCTACTCAGACCCCTTGAAAAGTTGGTTTGAAGAGAATAATGTTCAGCAAGGGTTAGAGAACATGCTCAACATTGAATCCTTTGGATTGCGGAAGAATTCCCGACTTTGGATGAAGAGAAAATAAAGCAGTTTAGAGATCACATTCAAGGAGGGTTTTTATCATGTGAAACTTCAATAGTCCAAAGATAAAGTAAAATCAGTACTCTCTAATTTCAATGCTGCTCTCATGATGCGAGAGAAGATGATTATGACCTGGAGAAGAAAAATCTTGTATAATAACTATCTGCAAGTTTTTGAACAAGAGGAAAACAAAGGTATTATCGAAGAAATAATTGTGACCCCTGAACAATTTGGAGATGACATCTGGATTCCTCATAGGCTGGTACTAAAGCTGACAGACGAGACTACTACGAAGGTGAAACCTGTGTTTAATTGTTCATATAAACAAAGCAGCATATTCCAGCGTAAATCTTATGGCGGGCATGTTAGAACTTATAATTCGATTCAGAACAAACCAATATATATTGTTGGCTGACATAAAAAAAACATTTCTGATGATTCACCTAGCAGTTGAAACAAATCGTAATCAGTTTTGCTTTTTTCTGAAGAAAGGTGAAAACTTGCATTGTTACCAGTACAAAAATATTATATTTGACTTCCGTGCAAACCCTTTTATCTTAAACTTTGTACTAAAGTTTCATGCACCCAAATTCTCCTTGGATGAATGTTCAGAAGCACTAAAATTCAATTTTTATGTGGACAACCTTGTGAAAACCGGAAATCATGCAGAAGCCATATCTGCTCTGTATATATCTGTGAGAGAGCATCTGCAGAAAGGGAATTTTGATTTACAGTTTTGCAATTCCAACTGTGCAATGTTCCAAAAGAAAATGGAGGCAGTAAAATCGTTTTTCCAGGCATTAAATTCACAAATTCAAATGGAAATCCCTCACACTTTTATTTGGATAAAGCCTACATGTTTAATGCTATGCTAGAATTATTAGCAAAGGGATGATAATGGATGAATTCAAAGAGAAGTTCAGTCTATATAATTTGAAACATTGTACTATTCTCATTGGTACTGTGGCAGTTGGGAAATGTTTATCATATTCATAAAAATACATAAGAAAGAAGAAAAGTAGATTATTTTGGTCTACTTACAATCTTATCAGATGTAAAAATAGTAGTAAATAGTATAGTAGCTCTGAAGACACTGATTTGGATGTCTTGACCTTAATTCACTTATGAACAGAAATATTTGTCAGGGATGAGGTTGGACAACCAGAACTTGGAAACAATCGATCCTCTCAATTGAATTCAAACCCTGCATTTTTGTGACAAAAGCCTGACTAAATTTAAAAAGGTTTGTTATGAAAACTATTTCAGTCTCAGAGAAAGAGCCCAGAGCCTGGCTGCTTATTTGTTTGAAAATAAAATAAAACCAAGGGATAGAGTGCTCATAAAAAGGCCCTTGAAAACCAGACCTTTCTGGTCTCTAGGTGAAGTTCTTGAATTAATTCAAGGAAGTGACTATTTTGTGTGCATGATGAAGGTGAGAAAAGGGAACAGAGCATCTTTTTCCTCTGAAATTTTGTCAACAGCTTGGAAAACCTTCAAGTTCACAAGCTCACAACAACAAGAGAGTATCATAATTTGGATCTGCCCCACTTAGACCTGATGATACCTGACCTATGATAGTCTGTGATCAATGTAACAACTGATTTCACTTCAATTGTGTGGACTTTAGTGAAGCGCCACTGGAAAATGAACAATAGTTCTGTCCTACTTGTAATCCTTAACGAGTAGTAACCGGTAGATCCAGTTTGTCCGTGATCTAAGTCAACTACATGATTTCTTTTAATTGGGATTTTTTCTATTTTGGGGGGGGGGCGGGGGGATGTGTGATAACTAGGAATTATTGAACTTACCGAGAGTAAGTTTCAAAGGGAAAGTAAACTCTTCTATCTATGGATGACGTTAGAATATTTTTCTGTTGCATAAAACAGAGTGCCTGAATTTGGTGCATTATATAGACACTCTATTCTCCTCAAATATCGCTGAATGAAAAGTTGGGTGCATAAGATGTGCTACATTCAGTCTGTTTACAGGCAGTCGGCTTCTGTTTTCAGGCAGAAGACGCATGTGTTGAATTCATTTACATTACTGGTTTGTTACCTTTACAGAAAAAGATTGCTTGTCAGCAACGACACCAATTTGTTGCAAAACTAAAACGTTTTTTCTCCCCCCTTTACTTGTTGGTAAGATAATTCTGAGAGTTATTTATATGCTAGCTATAATGTAAAGCTTATTAATATGTTAGCCATTTGAATATACATAATTATAAAATAGCCTAACAAATAAATAATGCCTAAATATTTTTTAATAAGAAATTAGTATTTTTTTTATAAGTACAATATTTGTGTGAATATCAAAATCTAACAAAACAAAAAATTAGCAAAAAGACATCACTTCAATTATTCATTTTTATCACCTTTGACCGTCCATCAAATTTACACGCAACTTAATTTACACACAAAATGATGACGTCGCCAATTTTGTGTAAATGTTTGACGATTTTACACAAAGAAATAGTCATACCTCGTCACCAGTTAGCAACTGCTAACTCAATAACAGGAATTTTAAAGTAAAACCAGGAAAACATGAATTAACAAACAAAATACATTTATATCAACAATTATATATTTACAGAGATGTAAAATACACTTTGAAGTTTGTTGACAAGTTTTAAAGTTCTTGAATAAGAAGTAGATAAAAGTATCAGAAAGTTTGTTTTACCTTTGAAGATACATGGACCAATGATTTCAACAACCCATAAAGCACACCAAATAGCTACTTTTTCTGAATGCAATTGTGTTTCGACCATAGCTTGTGGATTATCATCACTCCATATTAGGCAATTCTGTTTTCAACCAAAAGTGTGCTTCATCTCTGAAGAAAATTTTGAAAGGAAATGGCAATGTTTCATTCACCAAATCTACGACATAAACGATGATCATTTGGCTTCAACCAAGACCTTCACGCAAATTTTTCCATAAAGGGCATAAGTTAATTGTTGGGTACATTGACGAATTGGCACATTTGCATCATCATCAACACTATGGCAATCACTTATTTTGTGTGTACTGAATGGCATCTTATAGAATTGGGTGTTATCGTTTAGAGTGAACATAATGCAAAAACGATTCACAGTTATTCTGATGATCAATTAGCTTACATAACGGATGGTGTGTTCCTCAAACTGAACCTTGATTTTAAAAATACATTTGCACAATTTGCAAACGCTGCTTGGATGTCAGTCTCTTCATGGTAAATTGCCAAACCAAGCTGAACTCAAAATAACTTAGTTGCCAACTCTGCAACTGAAGAAAATAGTATTATCAATTTAAAGTTTGCAACTTTTAAAAAATGCACCCTATTTGATCAGTTTCACCAGCATTTTATTATTTTCGTTTCTTTTCTGTTTAAGTCAGAAAAGTAAACTTCTTTTCTCATCTGTGAATTTGGATGTTGCTGAAAAAGGATACTTATTTCTTATTTCTTTCCTCTCCATTGGCAACAACCAATGAACAACACTTTGCTTGACTGTCATTTTTTTTAGTTGGTTGGTTTTGTTTTATGGCATATCAATCATTTTTGGGTGATTTAATGCCAAATCCAGTAATTTTAGAAAAGTTTTTATGCTTCAAGTTCTTTAAATCTTTGAATATTTATAGTTCTTGGTTTGGTTGTTTTGTAGAAGAAAATTGTTGTTTTTGTTATTGAATTTACAGAATGATTGATTTTTGCAAAGGAAAAAAACAAAAAACAAAAAAAACAATAATGTTTAGTGTATTTTAGATCAGGAAGGCAGGATCTTCAAACACCCTGATCTGGTAGCATCAGATAATTTCTTTAGTCATGAAAATACAGCATTTCACATGGCTGAAAAAGATGCCATTAACTAACATTAATGCTGGAGTCCCTCAAGTGACCATCCTGGGTCCAACCCTCTTCCTAATCTACATCAATGATCTCCCAAATCACATTCTAAGATCATTCATAGATATTTATACAGACGACACTACCATCTGTGACAACACTTCAAAGGCCATAAATGACCGAGTTCTCTCTAATTCTCTCTCCCCTGATCTTGAAGGCATGGTACAATGAGGAAAGAGTTGGCGGATTAATTTTAATGCATCTAAAAACAAGCTTCTTTCATTAACAATCTGACTCGTGTCTGGCATCAATTGAAATGAATGGCTCTCATCTTGGGAAGGCTCCATATGTTTTGACAAGCTCCTGGGTCTAACCTTTACTCTGGATTTGAAATGGAACACATGCATCAAATCCGTTGCCAAGATCGCTGGAAAAATGGTGGGATCATTCTACTGCTCCAGTAGATATTTCACTGTTAATGCAATTCTTTACCTATATAAGAGCCAAGTATGTCCCAGGATGGAGTACTGTAGCCACATTTGGGCAGGATAAGCTGCTAGAAGCAGCTTATCCTGTCTTGACAGAGTTCTAAATAGACTTTGTAGCCGAGTGGGAGATGCCCTTTTCTCTTCACTGCAACCTCTTTCTCACAGTCGAGATGTTGTGAGCCTGTCTCACTCATCTACCTGAATAATTTTTAGCTCAATAATTTCCCCCACTCTTTATCTGTGCCTAAACCTAAACATAGATTCCATGAACAAAGCTTCTTTCTTTGAACTGCCCGCCTGTGGAACTCTCTTCCATTTCCCTGCTTACCAGCTGACTACAATATAATCGTCTTCAAATCCAATGTAAACAAGTTCTTGATGAGCTGTCCCCTTAAGTTAACAAATTTATCTAATTTTCACTACTAACAATTACTATGATATTGTCCCATTGACTACCGTACACTCACTAACCCTTATCCTCAAGTGGCCTCCAGGCCTTGATAAGTAGTGACTCCTTTGTAAAAAAAAAAAAAAAGAAAAGAAAAGTGTGACGTGCTAAATAAAGGCAGTTTCAGTTTCCAGTGATTTTCAACGTGAAAAAATGTGTTACATTCATCTCTAATTCAAGGGAGTTTTTCCTGCCTTATTCCTGCAGAAACCATTCTCAAAAAGCATGAGTTTTTGTGGATGAATTCCCATTGTGAGGAGTCTAAATTAATTCCTAGTCGCGAACTTGTAAAGAAATTACAGATTCAACTCAATTCCTGTTGTAGACTTTATAATAACTAATATAGTGATACGAATAATTGCTATTCTTCTAAATACTTGATTTACCTCAGTCAAGAAGGATGGGAAGTGAGATCTCCATCATTTCTAAGTGCAGGCAAAGGCTTATGCAACTACAGACTGAATTGAGAAATTCATTCAACGTGTTCGGCTTTGCAAATTTCGTATTTCATCTCTTGTGGATTTTCTTCACACAGATGAATTTTTGCATAAGTGAAGTTCTTTCTACGAATTTAACAGAAACAATTAGATTGCTCCACTGTCTGTCTCGTTAATAAATTTGGTATTAAAACATATATACATATCTATATATCTATATATCTATATATATCTATATATATAAAAATGTAACTCTTGGTTCGTTCGCAATTAATAGTCTAAAAAACCACAGTACGGATGGCTTCCATGTTTTGGTATAATATGTTTACTATATCCATGTGTGTTTTTATATATTTCTTTTTAATTATAACATTATACTTAATTTTTCTATGATAAATAGGTGGTTTTCTTTGTACCGATAGGCCAGATATTTAGGGACAATTATTTATTACTGCTTCCTGTCACATGACCAGTGTTTCCAATTTAGCGGTTTTCCTGCTAGATCTGGAGATTTCGTTTGCAATCTAGTGGGGAATTCTAGAAAATCTGGAGATATTTGGCACCCACACACCCGCAATTTTAGATTAAAAAATAAAGAAAAGCGCTTGAAAATACTTTAAAACATAAAATAAACTCATTAAGTAAGTAAAAAAAAAAGGAGCATTTATTGCCTTTGGTAACAATTATTTATTGATTATTTGTTTTGTTTTTCACCTTTATTTCGGCTAACCATTCTTAAATCTCGCTATAAAATCGATTTTTCCAAGTACATTTTAGGTGGGGGGGGGGCATTCCAACCTCCGAAGTTTAGTTTAAAATACGATCTAAGCAACCCCACTTAATTTAGAAGTATTTAGTCGAAAATTGTAAAAAGCAAGAAACAACAGCAAAAAAAAAAAACTTATACCAATACAGTAGAATTTAATTATCTACCAACCTAAATATTTTTAACATGCTAAAACAAAGTTTTTTGTTTTTTATTTTTCTAATTTCAAAATATGTTGCATCATTATTGTGATGTTTAATTTGCAGTATATTTCAATTTAACTTTTATTATAAAAAGTTTGAGTTTATGATTTGTTTCCTGCAAAAAAAAAAAAAAAAATACCCTCTCTGAAAAAACAGGTAAAACTAGCTGGTAAAATATGTAAGCCTTCTGGGGAGCTAACCGCTTCAATATAATTCCAGAAACATATAGTGAGAAAACACGGAACATTTTATATATTGAATATACTATATTTATAATTTTTTATGGTAGGAAGTTAAAATATGGAGTTTGGAATGTGGGGGGGGGGGATTGCCAATTTTTGAAAATTTCAGATGATAAAAGTTAAAAATCTAGCGATTTTCTGGACATTTCTTTCTCCTGATCTCGCGGGTTTTTTTTAAATCTCAGTTGCCAACACTGCATCACTAAAAGGATATTTTGGTCTCAGCACTACAGGCTTAAGTGTTTACAATATCGGTAAATTTTCAATGGGTTTAATCACATGATTATTGATAATGTAACCATGTGATTGAAATTTAATTTAAATTAACCACACATGGTCGCTTTCCTATCAAATATTCATCAAAAAATGGTAGTTACAGACAAAATGAATGCCGATGCTCAAAGTGTATAAACATTTTGACCCCTTCCTTTACTTAAAAATTCACCAAAAATCAGGAAATTAACCAATTTTAATGAAAATTGCAGTATTTATCAAATAATGATCTCAGAATATAATGAACTAATTATTTTTACTTAACTCTTAGTGAAAATGTTTTATTTTGTTTAAACAAAAAATACCTTTACTAAAGTTATGGTTTTCAGTAGTAAATAAAAAACGCAAGAATCTATTTTTACTTTTTTTATATAAATAAAGCATCGTAATTTTTAACAATAAAAAATAATTTTTACAGTAACATTACGAAAAAAGCTCCTAAAGTCCGTATTAATGAATTCGATATAACTCGAAGAAAAATGAATTTCTCGCATACTATTCAGGAAATTAAAGATTCAATTAGATTCTTATTTCAGTCACCTAAATTATTTAGGGTGAAATGAGTTTAGGAATTTATAGCCAAACCTAAATTTTTTTTTGTTTAAAAAAATAGCACTAATACAGTAAGTTAGGTAAAATTTGCATAGAATGCTCTGCTTTACGGTTGTTGTAAAAATGGAACGGAAATTTGAATTTCGTTCCCTTTTAAATTCGGTACATTTTTACATTACGTCCAACTCATCGTTCACATTTGACACGCCAACTTTTATAGCTTTTTGGGTATGCTGGCAAGGTTAGGGGCGTCTATTCCGAAAGCCGTTCTTAACATGGGTAGATTGGTAGGTGTGTCAGAAATTTTGTGAAAAATACTGAATAATTCCACCCCGTCTTTCCAAGCTTATAACTCCTCGGAAAATGTAACTCAAGCCCTAATTATTTTTTTTCAAATAAAGGAGCAAGGACCAAGGTTTCATTAAAAAAAAACAAAAAAAAAAAAAAACAAACGACGTGGGTTTTTTTTAAAAAAGGTTTTAAACTTCGGACTTTACAGGTAAATTTCTAAAAAACACTACTTTTTTTGTTTTAAATTTGAATATATTATTTATTGACCTTTTCTCTTCAATTTGTGATATATAACACTTTGGTGAGTAAATTATTTACTTTTTAATAGACATTTCAAAATGGGAGGCGTGAATTATTCGACCCTAATTTTTTTTTTCAATTAAAGGAGCAAGGACCAAGGTTTCATAAAAAAAAAAAAAAAGAAAAAACAAACAACGTGGTTTAAAAAAAAAGGTTTTAAACTTCGAACTTTACAAGTAAATTTCTAAAAACACTACTTTTTTTGTTTTAAATTTGAATATATTATTTATTGACCTTTTCTCTTAAATTTGTGATATATAAAACTTTAGTGAGTAAATTAATTATTTACTTTTTAATGGACACTTGAAAATGGGGCGGGGGGCGTGAATTAAAAAAAAAAGTTTGTCTAAAATATTATATTCGGTTTATTGGAAAGAGCATAAAATTTCACATTGACCCTGAAAATATCGTGAAAATAGAATCAATAGAAAAATTTTGATAGATTTTTAAAGTTTAAAAATTGAAAAATATTGAGTTCGTAAAATTCATTACTGTTTTTTTTAAATAAAAAAAAATATTTCTATTACTTTTAAAACAACTTTAATAGTTTATTTTGGAAGTATAATCCATAAAGAAAATAAACAACCCACTTTTAAAAGAGAAATTACGAGTTTTTTATATTTTATTCGCAGTTTCGTGATAGGGGTGTCAAAAATTCCTACAAAACTTCTGATACATCTACTAGATTGGAGTGTTTATTCGTTGTAAACGTACCCGACAACCTATAAATGTCGACATTTCCAATTTGAATGGTAAGCTGGACTTATGTAAAAAATAACAAAATGATATACCAAACTAACTTTTTCGTTTAAAAATGGAATTATTTCCCTTTCGTTATTAACTTTTATTTTCTTTTTTTTTAATATTTTGTGTTTTATATACATAAAGTACAATTGTTGAATGTTACTGTTTTGATTATATTCGTGTGTGGGGGGGGCACAATTAAAAAATTAAGAAAGATTAAAACGAAGCGAAATTTAAGTTTCCGTTCCATTTTTACAACAACCGTAAAACAGCGCATACTCAGCAAGTTTTATCGTAATTTATAAGCATAATGTTGAAACACTAAATCAACATTTTATTTATTTTTCGCATAATTAATGATGGAAGTATTTTTCTGTTTATTTTCTGAACATCTGCTAAAAAAAAATAATTTGTACATTCTCTTGAAAAAAAGAATCAAACTTTTCTCTACTTTCACATAACTATTTACAGTGTTCATGTAAAGCATTCATCTGTTCTTTTTATAATAAAAATTTCATTTTCAAAGAGAAACATTTACTGCCAAATTTCTTTAAAAAAAAAAGTTCAAGTTTTCCTGAAAAAAAACTTTCACCTAACAATTTATGGTAAAAAATTAATCTTTTTTGGGGGAAAAAAAATAACAACTTTTATTGATTAAAAAAAATTGCAAAAAATAATAAAAGTAAATAAACGAACAAAATGCAATTTTTCTTGAGGAATATGTTCCATTTTAACAAACTGAGCCACAGCAACGCGTGGTCGGGTACAGCTAGTATATATATATATATATATATATATATATATATATATATATATATATATATATATATATATATAAACTTTATCGTTTAATCTTTGAATATTAAATGTTATTTAATAATGATTAAACTCTAGAAAAAATATATATGTGTTTAAATGTTTAACTGTTCAATAAATAATAAGAACTCTAGTTAAAAAATTCGTTCGAGTTTGAAATGATTGTTTGATGTTTAAAACTTTGTTTTAATCGTATTGATTTAAAAATTGATAATATTTGGAACCATTATTCTTAAATTTAAAAAAAATATAAATATTTCTTAAACACTAATCGTTGTAATGCATTTCTGATAATTTGTATTGTTGTATGCTTGTTAATTAAGAGTTGAATTATTGAACCTTATATGTTATAACAAATTCATATTGGCTTCTAAGCCAAGTTTATTACTGGATTAATTCAAAATGGCTTAATTTCAAAAGGACCTTTTGCATTCTATACATCCACTTTAGAAGATGAAGCAGACAAATTGCTTCTATTAAAATCCAAGTTAGGTGTAAAGGCCTTCGAACTTATCTCAGAGTTTGACATTGTAAAATTTCGAAAAAGCTTTGAATGTCTTCAGGAAAATATTCTTAAATCCTGACGACATGAGATAAAATATTTCAAGAAATTCTTCATTGTACTGATCCCTTCACAGAGCCTGATCAATTGAGAATTTATATTGAATGCATCAAAGCTGAGTTGATCAAACTAAACTACTCCTTCAATGGAGATTTTATTTAAGGAAGATTCATCTTCAGGACAGTTAGTTACTCATGTGGTATTTAAAAGGATTCCTGTTGAGATCCAGAAAGAATTAATGTCCTGAAACAGGGAGAGATATCTGTCACTCAGAATGATTGTTGAGAATGTTCCAGAAATTGTTGAAATCAATATGGTGGCACCTTGCCCAAAAGAGTGGGAAAATCATATATGAAAAATGCCCGCCATTTTATCTGACAAACAACAGAGTGCAGACAAAAATTGGGGGGGGGGGGGGGGGATTTTTACAGCCAAAGAAGGAAATTCTCCCAAATAAAAACACCCTTTCTGGAATAATAAATCCTGCAAATTGTGACATAAAATTTTCCTCTACATTCAAATCTTTCAGTTCAAAACTTAAGTGAGTTGGAGAGCTAAATTTGTGTAAAAACTTCTTGGGTTTACACAAAGATGTGAATTGCCCGAGGACAAGATGATTTCTCCACCCATCTGTTATTTGTGGGGCTCAATCGAATTTTTCGGTGATGTGCCCAAATTCTACTCAACTCTTTGTGAGGAAGACTTCATTACTATCGGCCTATGACAAATATTCAGTACTGCGTGTATAAGTGAAGAGAAAGAGGGGATCCCTCATACATTTGAATGCTCGGTACTTGTGCATTTAACGAACCAGACGTAACTCAGTATTTGCTCGGCTTTGTCCGGCGCATGACGTCAACAGCCGGACATAACCGAGCATTGCCGATTAAGCAGACGAGAATTTCGCTATCAATTGGAAGAGTGTCACAACAAACACTTATTTGAAGAGAGTTAAAAAAATTTTGTTTTAAAGATAACTCACAAAATAATAATGAATATTATAAACCTTGCGGACCAGCTCCAGACCCCAGAGGCTGCACTAAACTTTTGGCCAGGATTGTGTACTTGCAAAGAGAACAAGCCTTTCCGACGGTTACGGTTGGAGGTGTAGAAGTGTAACATGTTGTCGATGGACCTCCATTAGGATTGGGACCTTCTCAAAATCCCGACTAACCATCGCATGTATAATAAAAATAATATACTTATGGGCGTTCGAGATGGCATCTACAAAAAATCTCCATCGCGAATGTGGGTTACGTTCTCGCCACACAATTGTGGATTGGAAAATATTTTCCTGCGTGATATATGCAGGGACTATTTTCTTAGGGATCCCCGGCAGATTGGAGGCCCAGGTCATACGGTAGAAATCGACGAGTCCGTTTTTAACCGCAGAAAACAAAACGTCGGCAGACTTCTGACACCAGTCTGGATACGACCCCGCCGAAAAGGAGGGTTTCTTGGTCACTGTACCAAATAGGAACGCCGAAACCCTCCTTCCACTAATAAATAAAAAAAAATCCTTGTTTCTGGCAAAAAAAGTCCTTGTTTCTGCTCCCCCCCAATAATTTTTATTGCCCTTTTTTAGGCTTTTTTCATTTATTTGACATAAAGAGTTGCAAAAAAAAAAAAAAAAAAATTAACTTTTACATGTTTAAGACATAGACAATGGTTTTTTAGGTTAAAAATTGAAAAAAAAAACCAAAGTTCAGACAAAAAGTTTCCTATTATTTAACAAAAAAAAAAAAACTTGTTTTATATGTATTTATTTTGAAAACAGAAAACAATTTCAAACAATAATAATAAAAAAAAACAAATAAACGATAGGTTTTTGCTTTTTTTTTACTTATTTAATTTTTTTATGTTTCTACATTTTACAATTTCATTGTACAGTTATTTTGTTGTAGCGTTGTTTTTATTTTATCGTCAACGCTCGGTTTTATCCGGCTGTTGACGTCATGCGCCAGACAAAGCCGAGCAAATGCTGAGTTACGTCTGGTTCGTTAAATGCACAAGTACCGAATGCTCTTATAGACACTGGCAGCCAATGTTCATTCTTTTCCAGTTCTGTGTAGAAAAAATTGGATTCTTGAGAGGGTTTACACTCGAAGCCTATTATTATGCTCATAAGTACATTCATAGGTATAAAAAATATTAATCTTCATCAACTTGAAGTATTCTTAAAATTGGGGACACAAAAGCCCTTTTCCTTTAATGCATTGTTTATTGATGGGTTGAATTTGAATTTTAATATCCCTCGATTTGATGAAATTGTGACAAATATAAAAGGAACAGGATTCTAAATCCAGGCTATAATAACTTAAACCATTCAACATTGGATGGTATTATAGGTTTGGATTTGTGCAGTCACTCACTCACTTACACACACACACACGCTCGCGCACAAATAAACAAACGTTTATTCATTTCAATTTCCCTTCAAAAATAAGTTCTAGCAACGGCATAATTTCAAATACGCCCACACACTTTTTATCACAACAACAAAAGTAAAATGGACATATTTCTGTCGGACGTAGCTGACGACAGTATCACGTGACACAAGACCAATGATAAAATTTAGAAGATTGTCTTTTTAACGCTTTTACGAAAACAAAAATATCAGCAGTAGCAATCTTGTTTTGGAGCCAGTCCAAAAAGTATAAAAACGCATCAAACATTCTTTCTTCCCTTCTTTTTTCCTTCTTCTCGCTTCGACATCACATGAGAACATGCCTCTCATTTTCATAATATCGTCGTTGTCAAAGGCGTCAAAACCCATATTTTCCTTTCAGTCCCCACCCCTTAATCCTGCTTTCATTTTATCTCGCAATTACTTATAACGTCACCAACTAACTTTCAGAAGAAACCCCGTCCCCCTGCCTCCGCTTTTCTTTTATATCGCAAGTTTCTTAAAACATGACTAGCTAAAGTCCAGAATAAGATCACGCTTTTCTTTTAATGGTTAATTTCAAAAAGTTTTAAAAAAGTCTTTTGAACAATGATGTTATTAAAACTTAAATTCTTTTCTACAGTTTGCATTTTGGAGACGAAAGTGCTTTTTTCGAGATAAGTGACTTCTATATTAATCATGCTTTTTATCTTTAGATTCAAATATTAATAACTACATTTTATTTCAGTATTTAATTTATGTATTTCTGTTTTATTAAATGCTAGCGTTTTTCTCGTCCATAAATGTTTATTTATCTACCAAGTGGATTGCAAAATTAGATTAGGTAATTGTATTCATTTTTAGTTCGTGAGAGGGGGATCTATCACCATACTTTCCCTTAAACACGTCCATTGGACTTTTATTAAGTATAATACTTAATAATCTTCTTTTTTTTTTTTTAATGGAGAGTAGAAAATGCATTGTGGATGCGTTATCGGCAGCTCCCGTTACTCTCGCTTCTCCTTATTTGTCCCTCAGTCCTCATTTTTTAATGAGTGATTTTTCTGACAAAGGGAGAAGAAAAAGCTGTTTTCTAGGTTGGCAGTATTTTGTGCGAACAGTTGGCAGAGATGGCAGAAATTTTCTGTTTCTATATCTATCCTTGTAGACATGTCACTAGTAAGGGTGCTGAAGATAAACGTTTTATCTGGGCTGACGTTATCCGCCTGATAGTCAGGGACCCGAACGTTGGATTAACCACTAAGGAGGCTGTCCTATCAGCAGCTGCAAAGTACTGGGGCTTCTGTATTGCCATTTGGTGAATGGATTCTGGACCATGTAGTAGCCTCTGGTGGGGCCTTTCGAGGCCATATTAGTGGGTAATTGTTACGGCTCTACCTTATCATGTTCTACAAAAAAAAAAATTCTTCGTTTCTTTTTCTCTCTAAGTTTCCCCTCTCTGTCCTGCTCTAAGCAAATCTGACAACCTAGTCCACAAATTCCAAAATTCCATCATGACAAGTTTCAAGAAAAAATACACAATTAAACCGGGTTCTCCAACTTCCAACTTAGACCCCTACTACCATGTCTCCTTCTCCAACATCAGGGGTCTACGTTCTAACTTTCCAGAGGTTGAAACCCAATTACAGGAGACTAAACCAGACCTTTTATTTTTAAGTGAAACTGGCATTGGACAGGTTATTTCCCTAGAAGAGTTCGCAATTAAAAGATACTCTAACTTAACTTCTAAATCTGACCCCCAAGATCGCCATGGACATGGAATATGTGCCTATATTAAAGATGGCTTTCCATGTGATAGTGACATCTCCAGAGAAGACCCTAACTTACCCTATATGTGCTTCCGGGTTGCATTAGCTCACACTACTGCATTTATATTTACTCTCTATCGCCCCAACAACAGCGGAGTTACTATCTTTACAAGCATATCTGAGAAAATTGACCAAGTCCTATCTGCTTATCCTTCAGCTAACATTCACGTATGTAGAGACTTCAATGTTCACAATGTCGAATGGTTGACCCACTCAAACAAGACCGATGATGAGGGTAGGTTCTGTCATGATTTCTCCATTGCTTATGACCTCACTCAGATTGTTCATGAACCCACCCGTGTGCCCGACAATGACGGGCAGTATGCGAGTCTACTAGATCTTTTTCTCACAACTTGCCCTGAACTATGTTCAGTTTCTGTTCTGTCTCCTCTTGGATCTTCCGACCACTCTGTTGTATCAATTAAGATAAAAATGAAATGTAATAAGTCCCCAGACGTACCTCTCTATCGTACAGTATATCGATACACTAAGGCTGACTGGGATAGTTTTCGTACATTTATATCGGATCTACCTCTGCATTCCATGTTTAAAAAGGATGTGTCCTCTATAGTATTAGACCTGACTGAATGGTTAATTGTAGGTATTGACCATTTCATACCCTCAAAAAAGTTCCAGCAAAAACCTAACAGCCAGCCATGGTTCTCTCTAGAATGTGCTGCTGCCATTGCGCACAGAAACCACTTTTTCCACTGCTTCCAACGTAATAGATGTATGGAAACTAAAGCCGTTTTCAGGACTGCCAGCAACCATTGTAAGAAAGTAATAAAGAACACAATCCGTCAAGTCCAAAGTAGCTGAGCAGCGGCTTTGTTCCCACCAGTTTTGGCAAATAGCTAGCAGAATCCTGAACAGAAGCGTGTGCTCTATCTCAACTATCATCAATGAACCTGAGGTAATCTCGTCAGCATCAGATGAAGCCAAACTCTTTGCCAAGAAATTTGCAGCTAATTCCACTCTTTGCGACCAAGGCCGCCAACCCTCAATATTTCCTCCTGTATCAGAAAACATGCTATGTGATATACATATATCTGTACGTGATGTTGCCAAGCTAATCAAAAACCTTGATTCCAGTAAAGCAACTGGCCCTGACGGTATTCCAATTATAGTACTCAAAAAACTTTAACCAGAACTAGCGCCCATACTTACAAAACTGTTTAAACGTTGTCTTAAGGAGAATAGCTTCCCATCATCCTGGAAAATCTCATCAGTATACCCTGTATTTAAGAATTCAGGTGATCGTTCATCCCCCTCTCAGTACAGGCTAGTAAGTCTCCTGTGCGTCATGAGTAAGTTGCTGGAATCTGTGTTAAATAGAGACGTAATCAACCATCTCAACAAAAATAACCTTCTTAGTGACACTCAATATGGTTTCCGTTCTGCTAGATCTTCAGTAGATGTGCTTACAGTTATATCTCATAGGATTAGCAAATCTCTCGACGGAGGCAACCTTTCTAGGGCAATTGCTCTTGACATATCTAAGGCCTTTGATAGGGTATGACATAAAGGTTTACTTCACAAGATCTCTAGCTATGGTATAGTTGGAAATGTCTTCTCAATTATTAAATCATTTCTCACTGATAGGTTCATAAGAGCTGAGCGGCAAAAATCAGAAGCTCACAGTATTTATGCTGGAGTACCTCAGGGGTTCATCCTGGGCCCAACTCTTTTCCTGATCTACATTAATGATCTTCCAAATCACATACTTACATCATTTGTAGACATTTATGCTGATGACACTACCATTTATGGTAGCACATCTAAGACAGTAAACGACCAAGTTCTCTCCAATTCTCTCTCCTCTGATCTTGAGCACGTAGTACAATAGGGAAAGGAGTGGCTAGTTACTTTTAATGCATCTAAAACCAAGCTTCTCTCTTTACATCATCAACATTCTGATTCACATCTGGCATCAATTGAAATGAATGACTCTCGTCTTCAGGAGGTCTCAAGTTTTGACAAGCTTCTGGGCTTGACCGTTACTCCTGATCTTAAATGGAACACATACATCAAATCTGTTGCCAAGGCCGCTGGAAAAATGGTGAGATCTTTCTATCGATCCAGTAGATATCTCACTGCTGATGCAATTCTCTATCTATATAAGAGCCAGGTACATCCAAGGATGGAATACTGTTGCCACATCTGGGCAGGAGCTGCTAGAAAGGACTTGTCCTGCCTTGATAGAGTTCAAAATAGACTTCATAGCCTCGTAGATGTCCTTTTCTCTTCCCTGCAACCTCTATCTCACAGAAGAGATGTTGCGAGTTTGTCTCTGATGTATCGTTATTTTCATGGAAAGTGTTCAACTGAGCTTCAGTCTATGGTCCCCCCTCGCAAAACTTTCACAAAAAACACCCGTCTAGCTGTAAACACTATCAATAATTCCCCCCACTCTTTATCTGTGCCTAAACCTAAACGTAGATTCCATGAACAAAGCTTCTTTCTTAGAACTGCACGCCTGTGGAATTGTCTTCCGGTTTCCTGCTTTCCGGCTGACTACAATATGGTTGTCTTCAAGTCTAATGTAAATAAGTTCTTGATGAGCCGTTCCATATAAGTTAACAAATTTACCGAATTTCCATTACAAATTATTTATTACTAATGATTACTATATTGTCGAATTTCTACTGTACACTCTTTAACCCTTATCCTCGAGTGGCCTCTTGGCCTTGATAATGTGGTGATGTCTGTGTAAAAAAAAAAAAAAAAAAAAACATACAGACGCCACACAGGCAGTAAAAAATCACACTTATGCACACACGCACCCATTCCATATATTTTCTATAACAATTAATAACAACGAATTACTTTCCCCATGGGACTTTTGAATAATGCGAACTTCACCAGAACACAAACCTTGAAATAAGGACATTAATTTCACACAAGACTTTCACCTTCTAATCTTCTTAATTCAACAAAGGACTTTCATCGAACATTCTAATCATAATGACACTTCTCAAGAACTTTGACCGATCGGACCTTCGTTTATTCACCTTGTTGTTTTTGTTGAAAAATAAATGCGGTGCATTTTAAACCAGGTGTCATTTTGTTTTATTCTTTTTTTTAATTATTTTGTATTGGGCAGAGAGATTTATTTTCACTTAAACCTCTTTTCCCTTACAGATCTAATCTAGCACTTGAAAAAATTTAGTCTAATTAAATGTCTGGACGGATCTGCTTAGCAGACTTCAAATGGTATAAATCCTTTCAGACAACTAAATTGTAAAGAAATTATAGATTTGACTTGATTCCTGTCATAGACTTTTAAGACCCTTTTAGCCAATACGGCAATACAAATAATTGCTATTCTTCCAAATTCTTGCTTTGCCTCAGTCAAGAAGGATGGACTCCTTGATGAGGTCTTTATCAGCCCTGAGGGCATAGAAACGTGCATAACTTATGCAACTACAAATTGAATCGAGAAATCCATTACTTGCTTTGCGAATTTCAAATCTTCAAGGATCTTTCATCCCTGGATTTTCTTCACAACTTTTTTAAAACTAAGATTGTTATTTACGAATGGGAGGCATGAAGAACTTTGTAATAAAAATGGTTGACAACAGTTATTCGAAATCCTTTGAACATTTTCTTTGCTTTTGGTTGTTCTATCAAAGTGATATATTTTAGGGATAGATTTTGTCACTTCTTTTGATAATGCCTTTTTTGCAACATAGTTGTGCTTCAGAAGAGTCATATTTCCTTAAAAATGTTTCATCGCTAATTAAGTCAGGATATTACGATTCAATAAACCGATTATTTATTATATTTACAAATTTAACTCTTATGCTTGTCATCCCCCCCCCCATTGACGTATTTGTAGTTTGTGTGTTCACAAAATGTTGTTAGGCCATATTGTGCAATACACACACGACGTACACACGCACATCAACAGATAAAACACAGGCTTGACTGATGCAAAAGCACACGATTACATAACAGGTAAGAAATGGTCGTCGCAAGGCAAATTTATATTCTTTGTTAATTGATAATATTTTTTTCGGGTTATCGATTATTTAGATTTATTTTCTATAAATTTAATTACATTAGAAATCAAAGCATGTCATCCAAAATTAGCAGCTGAGTGAGCCAAATCGGCCACTTTTTATTAAATGTAAAAAATTTTTTCGAAATTTGACGATGAAGAACCACAAATTCTGATCATATTTATTTTTTATGGAAGATTTGTTTGCTCCATGAATTTAACGTAAGTAGCTCCCATTCTTTTTTTTTTTTTTTAGAACACTGATTTTCATTTCGTTATTTGAAAATGAAAGGGGGAGGTCAGAAAAAAAAAAAACAACAAAATGAAATAGTGCGATGATTGGAAGATATTTACAAGCGTTCGTTCAAGAGAGCGTCAGTATGATATTTTGGCAAAGATCGAAGTGTAGTATCTATTTTGATACTACAAGTTTCAGTAGTCACTTTAGTCACAATGAATAACGAATTTGACGTCAGTCAGTGTTGACACCGGCGAGACTCAACCCCGGAAAATCAGAGGGACCCTGGCTAATAATGGTCGGCAAATAATGTTTTCTTTTCTGATTTTTTTTTTTTTTTTTTTTTACAGTAAAAAATAGTTTTTGGTTATCGACAAGATTCGTATTTCATTTTAGGTTCCGATTTCTGCTGAACGGACGCCTCGCCGGTGAATCCTTTGAAAAAGTCCCGGTTCAAATTTAGTCGTACATTGAAATTAAGATTTTAAAAAATTAACGCAAACTAAAACGATATTTAAAAAATGTAATATTTACAATTAAAACTTAATTGTAAATATGAATATATTTTGAAATATTATGTTACTGTGTCTCTCGCCATTACCCGGATAACACCCAGTGTTAAAAGCCAAAAAACATTTTAACAAAAATATATTTATTTTTCGTTATAATAGCAAAATCCGACAATCGAAAAACACTGAAGTAGTTGAAAAAATTATTGGAATTCCTTATTGGAACTGTTTACTCTTTTGACTCCCAATATTTCGTCTGCTAAAATTTTAATCACGTGACTGTGTAGCAAACCATTAATTCAAGTGCCGCTTGTTATGGATTTAGCTGAATACGATATTTAAAATCACTTGTGTTTTATTTCTTCAATTTTGAATAATTTCAAAATTATGAATTAATTCGCGTGTACTTATTTCTTTTTTTTTAAAAGTAGTCTTTTAATCACATTATTATTTGGTTTGTCTTATTATTTGAACTGAATTGATAGAAGCCAGCAAAGGAAATTCACACAGGATACACCTGAAGTGAATATTGAAAATGACAACTATGTCAGTGTACAGTTAACAAACTATTTACTGTAAGCGAATCAATACCCGGTGCCAAAGTGATTCGGCCGCACTGACCAATCGGTTGGCAGGGCGCATTGATTTGAGCTGCCCCCTTAAGAACTATTTTTAGCCCTTTGGGTTCTCCTCAGCTGCGATATCGACAGAGTGACGCCAGCAAGCAACCTATACATACCTCTCTCACTCACCCCTCCCCACTGCTACTTTTTGAGGACTGCAGTCTGATGGCAGACGACACTTTAAAACAGACATGTTATATTTTCTTTCATTCTCTCCAGTCTTAGATACAATCTCGCTTTTCTTGTTGTTTTGTTAAAAGCAATGTCGTTTGGGCCTTGTGTTTATTTAAGCAATTATTATCCTATAAAATGGTGACCCGAAACGAACACAGACCTTTTGATTACAAAGTGGCATTTCTTTTTTTGAGCAAAATATATAAAAAAAAAACGACAAGAATGACTGGAAAAAATATTTTTTTCACGAAAAGAACTTCGACGAAAACAACAAGAAAGTTATTCATTATTTTCCTTTGTCGCCATCGCCGTAAAAAAAATCAAAGAAAACAATAACAAAAAAAAAACTTCGAAGCGGGTTTCCCGTCTCTTTATCTCTTCGAAAAAAAAAAAAAATACTGAAGAATTTTGTTAAAAAAAAATTTAAAAAAAGTCCGTCCCCCCCCCCAAAAAAAAATCACAAAGCGAAAACATTTTGTTTACGAATAGTTTGTTTTTCTTTGCGTGCTAATCAATCACGAGCAGACGACATTTTGCCTTCCATTTTCTTAACGGAAGAGACCAACTACTACATCCTTCAACGCAACAAACTCAAACTATATATATAAATATATATATATTTATATATATATTTATATATATATTTATATATGTAAATATATATATTTATATATAAAAAAAAACAAAAAAACTCAAAAACTTTGTTCCAAAAATATTTATTTATTTTTTAACGGCCAACTACACTGTAAGTACAGTATTCACTTCATATTTCACACACACACACACACACACACACACACACACACACACACACACACAATTCTTAAATCTTTCCTTTCCCAATACATATTATTTTATGATTTATTTTTATCTTACTTGTAATTCTTCTGACTTATTTTCCTTCGTTTTTCTATCTCTCATTCATGTCTCTTTGAAGAAGTTTTTTTTTTTTTTTCAGTTTTCGACTTTTGGTTTTTTGGTCTGTTCATTTTAATTTTCATCTTTTTTTTTTTTTTTGTCAATTTTCACCCCAAACAAGGAACAGTGCCACTTTGAAGCAGGGGGCTACTATCAGGGACTTAATTTGCAGGGTCATTATGAAGGGAGATGAGTAGAAAGATATTTGTTCACATTACACTTGAACTTCTGCAAATCAGTACGGTTGGGAAAGCAGAATCCCGGAAGGGAGTTCCAAAGACCTGCAGTTCTGGGGAAGAAACTATTGGAGTAAAAGGCTTTCTTGCACCTAAGGATCTCTACTGTAAAGGGATGAGACTTATTAGCTTGTCAGGTTTGTCGGGGAGGTACAAGTGTTTGCAGTTCGTCAGAGCATTCACCATTAAAGTATTTGTAGAACAGGCAGAGGGATGCAATATCTCGTCGATGGGACAGACACTGAAGCTTAGATGACAGTTCAGGACCTATCAGGTTGGCGACTCTCTTTTGAACCCTGTCCAGGAGCGAGAGACAAGCAGCAGATGCACCAGCCCAGATGTGACAACAGTACTCCATACATGGGCGAATGGTGGCCTTATAGAGGTATAGGATACTGTCAGGCGTAAGTAGTTTTCTAGCACGGTAGAGGGAGCCAACTTTCCTTGCAGCAGCCTTGGCAATGCTCTCAATGTATCTATTCCAGTTCATGTTCCCTGTAAATGTTAGACCAAGGAGTTTAAAAGAAGTACTTCCAGGCAATGTGTTCTTGGCCATTGCTATTGGTGGTAGAGAAGGTTTCTTGTAGTCATTGAAGGAAACAAGCTTAGTCTTAGCAGCATTGAATGTAACCATCCATTTTTGTCCCCATTCCACTACAGATTGGAGGTCATCCTCTAGTGTGTCTGCCATTTCCTTAGATATGTGTTCATTTGTTTTCCCCTCATATCTGTTATAGAGAGTGATGTCATCGGCAAATATACCCATCTCCGATACAATTTTATCAGGGAGGTCATTTATGAATATCAGGAATAATAGAGGTCCAACGATAGACCCCTGAGGTACTCCCGCATTTATATCTTATTGTTTAGATGTACGACCGTCGAGGACAACTTGGATTTTTCTCTTACTTAAGAAGGATTTTATTACATTATGAATTCTTCCAGTGATTCCATATGATCTAATTTTCTTTAATCTAATGTCTACTACCTTGCCTGCTTATGCGGGTGACGTCCGAGTTTGGTTCGCTCAGTTTGAGTCGTATTTTTTAGCAAACGACGTTAAAGAGCATCGGTAATTGCCAATATTATTTAGTGCATTCCCTGCGTCGTTGACGCCAGTGGTCAAAGACTTGATCACTGACACCCCTCCTAACTCCACATATGACTCGATAAAACAGGAAGTCCTGCTCTGGACATCAGTGTCAGACAAGCTTCCAAACATTAGTCCACGATGAGCTCTTGAGAGACCGTTTGCCTAGTGAGCTACTCCGGCAAATGAGAGAGTTAGCTGAAGACATCCCCGCTGACAGTGCCTTTATAAAGCAGCTTTTCTTTTCAAGGTTGCCGGCACAGGTGAAAGCCATTTTAGCTCCTATGTTGGAAAAAAAACTCTGTCGATGTTGTAGTGGCATCGGCAGATAAAGTTATGGACTTTACCAAGGGTCCTACCTCCGCAGTTATCCCCCAGACTTCGGCTGAAGTCTCTACGCTCTCAGCCAAAGTTAGGAACACAAGTAAAGAAGCCACTTCCTTGGCTATACTTGATGCTTTCTAGCAGGTTACCAGAGAGGTGAGGAAGCTGAGTGTGGCCAGATCACAATCACTCAGATGCCGCTACAAGAGCCGTTCGCCATCTTCACATCACCGCCGTCACTCTAGCAAGACAGGGAAACGATCGTCTGGAGAACTGAGCACAGCACATTCTCCACAGACCTCCCACAACCGTGTCTATTTTATCACTGAATCCTTATCCCCAAGCACGTTGCTTGGTTGATACAGGAGCAGCTTGCAGCATTTGACCACTGAAACTCCTCACTGAGAAGCCGCCAGTTTCATCCATCCCACTGAAAGCGGTAAATAACTCGTTTATTCCCATATATGGTCAAATTTCTCGTTCCCTTGACTTGGAATTACGTAGAGACTTTACGTGGGTTTTTACGATAGCTGATTTGCCCTATCCCATTATAGGCGTGGACTTTCTGAATCACTTCAACTTGTTAGTTGACATACGCAGACAACAGCTGATAGATGCTAATACAGAACTTTCCGTTACGGGTTCAAAATCGAACTTCACATCTATTTTTCATCGCTTTTGCCGATGATCCATATCATACATTATTAAACTCCTACCCGGAGTTAACTAACTTGAATTTTGTTGTGAATCACCTCACTCAACAGTTCACCATATTGAGACCACATGTGCTCCTGTATTCTCATGACCTCAACGCCTCCCTGCTAACAAACTTAAAGCAGCGAAGGCAGAGTTCAACCATATGCTGCAACTGGGAATCATACGCCCCTCGTCAAGTCCATGGGCTTCCCTTTTGCATATGGTCCCGAAATGTTCCGGAGATTGGCATCCGACTGGGGACTACCAACGATTGAATGCCACTACGGTACCCGATCGTTACCCAATCTCACGCATACAGGACTCTGCTTCTTCACTGCACAGTTGTAAGAACTTCTCCAAACTTGATTTGGTTAAGGCATACCATCAGATTCCAGTGAATCCAGCCGACATCCCGAAAACTGCTGTAACAACTCTGTTAGAAGCGTTTTAATTTTTAACTATTCCTTTTGGTTTTTGACACGCGGCTAGTACCTTTCAATGCTTCATGGACAAGGTAGTGCGTGATTTAGACTTTGTCTATAACTACATAGACGACATTCTAGTGACAAGTGCCTCACCTGAGGAACATGTCACTCATCTCCGCCTACTGTTCGAACAGTTTCAACAGTACCAGGTTAGAATTAACCCTATTAAATGTGTTTTCGGTTCTTCAGAGTTAGTTTTCCTGGGCCACATCATCAGTCCAGAGGGTATATCTCCCTTACCTTAAAAGGTTAAGGCTCTACGAGACCTTAAACCACCCACTTAACTTCGCCAACTAAGGCACTTCCTCGGCCAGCTAAATTACTACAGGTGCTTCATCCGACACTGTGCGGATCTCTTGTCTTCTCTTTCTGACTTATGTAACAGGAAGAAGAAAAATGAGCAGATTTCACTGAATGATATTCAGATAAAAAGCCTTTAAAGAAGTGAAGGAGAAACTAGCAACACACACATTACTTGCACATCCTGTGCCTGATGCCCGGTTTTCACTGGTTGTGGATGAACTCCTGGCTATATACCTCACAGTGAAACACTTCCAACATTCACTCAAAGGCCGACAATTTGTGATCTACACTGATCACCATCCGCTTACAGTCACACTGTGTGCTAAGCCGGACTAATATTCCCCTTGTGAAACTCGTCACTTGGATTTTGTTTCGCAATTTTCCAGCGATATCTGACATATCTCAGGTGAGTAGAATGCTGCGGCAGATGCTTTGTCCCACCTTCCCATTAATTCTCTGTCCTCACCATCGGATATTAACTTACAGCAGATGGCCTTAGACCAGCCAAGTTTGGACACGTTGGATCCGTCGTTACCTGAATTTGCAACTTGCAAATTCGCATACCTGCCTGTGCGTACCTCGGACACGCAGATCATTTGTGACACTTCAACGGATTCACCTCGACCATTTGTTCCATTGACTCATCATAGAGTTGTTTTTGACACCCTACACAACCTGGCACACCCTGGATGCAGAGCCACAGTGAAGCTGATTGCAGCTAGATTCTTCTGGCCTCCTATGACGTGACTGTCTAGGGGAGCGATATTGCTCCCCATTGGGAAGACTAAAATCCCCTAAAACCCTGAGTAAGGCCGGGTAAATATGGTGAGATTGTCTGTTAAACGTTGATTGAATCCCAGACAGTGGTGGGTGACCTATCAAAGGGAATGAATTTATTGTGTTTTGTCAAAAAAAGACAGATATTTTATTGTTTAAAAAAAATGACAGGAAATGTCAGAACAAGGTGGAATGAAATCATACATTCGTTTGGCCTGAGGAACACCTGCTCGGACGTTCTGGCTTTCTGAGTAGGAAAAATGATAGTGATTGACCTTTTGGGGCATGTGAAGAGAAATTGAGTTTTGATCCCAGATTCGCAGGCTATGGAAGACCTGTTGAGGTGCACACACGCAAAAAGGATTTGGAGATCCCCCAAAAGACGTGTTGGGCCCTACTTGGTTTAGCAGATTGCCCCCACCATCCCATCACCTCCCTATATAAGCAAATGCCCAAGCCGAGTTTAGCAGATTGACGCCAAATCTTGAGAAAAACACACGCTCCCAGGGAACCTCCCAACCCCTCCATCCATCCTGACCGTCATCGTGGAGAATGAAGAATAAGATTTTGGAAAATCTTGATGTTTCTGGTGTAATCGAACTGAACAATGTACATATGTAAAAACTTGTAATTTTTGGGAAATTAACTTTGTTGTAGTATAGAACCCTCCGAGTTTGTCGTCCTTTTTCTTTTAGCTTGCATGCAAAGCTAATTGGTTTTCAGCAGAATCGACACAAAGCCTGTGACACTGAGAATTCATGTTGAGTCCTCTTGGAAGATAAACGATCAATGGCCAGTGCAGTTCAACTGAGTTAGAGGTCACATCTGCTGACCTGCGTGGCAGGAGGACCACATCCTAGCGTCGTATGAAGGCTGCTAGGATTAAAAAAGAAAATTCTGAAAGATTCCTTTTTTTCTTTAGCAATAATGTTGCAAAAAAGTTATTAACAATTTATCTTGCAATAATGGGCAATTCCCTTTTTTTTTTTTTCTTCTTTTTTTTTTGACAGGAGAGTCTCAGACCGTATTTTTAAAAGTGGCTTATATCATTTAGAATGCTCTAGAAAGATCACTACCGATTAATGTTCCCCAGTTTTAAAATATGCAAAATCATTTGCAATAAAATTTAATAAGAAGATTATAAGATGTTATTTTGCAATAAAGATTATGTGAGGATTTAATCTTATATAACTTGATGCCTCAGTGCCAGAAATGACCCATCAAAACTAGGACTTACCCCCTTAATAAATAAATTCCATCCATTCTGGTTCATTTGAGCTGATTTTGCTGGCAAGAAATCAATTAGTTGAATCTTTCGAGAAGATTTGTTCATTGGATTGAAGATCGAATCTTATGGACAATTCAGAAAGAAACACAAATAAAAATCACAGTTCAATAATTATCAGTTTTACATTTCCCATTGACTGGAACATTAATTTTAGGTGATTAATTTCCACCAACTCATAATTGAATTTGTCATAAATCCCATAGTTAACTAGACAATTTAAAGGACATTTATTACGTTCAATTTTTTTAGCTGTTGACACTTCGATGTCTTCTAGCAACTGGTCTTTTAGAATTAAAAAACCCGCCAAAAATGAAATTCTTGTCTTCTGATGAAAGGTTTGGGAGTGACCAATTAGCGGTTCTATCTTATCGTCTTATTTCTAGCAGTGAACAATTACTTGCTGGTGATTTTGAATGTGATATTTGTTCAAAACAGACTTGAATACCGCTAAAAATCAACTTTTAAAATGTAAATCTTCATTTGGTAAAAATATCAATCCAAATTTTGGTTTAAATAGTTTTATTTTAAAAAATTATAAATAAGCGCACTCTCCATAAAAAAAATCAATCTTAGTCACATATAAATAATATAACTCGTTGTTGTTGTTGATTTTTATTTATTTATTTATATTTTAAATAAAAATATTAATCCAAAGTTGTGCAAATATATAAAAAGCGCACTTTTGGTTGCGAAAATCTGCTCAAACTTACCAAGGTGAAGGTTAAGCCAGTGTCAACCAAAATCTGTCCTTTTCTAAGTGAAACTGGTTAGAGTCCTTATTCCCTACTTCATCCAACTTTTTTTTATAAATCGTACTTCTATTCAAAGAGCTTTGAGTTTAAATTACTTCTCAAACTCTCTTTTTTATTTTGTTGATAAATCTGCTGAATGAAAAGAAAATCTATTTTCTCTTAAATGTCTTTATCGGAGACAGCCCAAAACTAGTTTGTTGTTTTTCTTTTTTATGAACAACTTTAACTTCTGTATCTCTAACAGATGTAATCCCAAAAAACATGTCTGTTCTCGATGGAGAATCTTCTGGAAAAATAGTTAAATTGCTCAAGTTAACACAAAATGTACTAATACTTTTAACATCTGAATATTTTTTCAGATGGAGACCTGAAAACACAACCCATCACTTTGGTAGTGGGAGTCCATGGGCATAGAATCAAGTTCCTGCTCTCCCTCACTTTCACACTTGGTTCCATTGGCTGAACTGCTATGAGTTCCTGTTCACCATAGCTGGCCAGCCCCACCGCCATGCTAAATAGGAGGAGAGCAAAGAGGATGACACACACGTAAACATCAGGACAGCACAGACCTTCCACTCCACTCTGGCATCGCTTAAAGGCTGAAAGATAAAAAAAAACAAAAATGCTCAAAGTCAGCAGGGTCACAATTTGTTGATTGCAATTCCATGTAGAGCACTGAAAACAGGACCACCTGTAGGCTGTAGGTGGCCACTTGTGATGCTTAGCATAGGATCTTGGTGGTTGAGTCATTCTTCCACTTTAGCTAGACGGGAAGTCGGAGAGATCTGAGCTGATCAATTGGCTGATCATGTCATACCATAGTATACCATCATGTCATACCATAGTATCTATAAGATCATCCACAACTGTATTATTCAATCTGATTCTTCAAAAAACTCGAAATCTTAAAATCTCATTTCTCCTTTTTATTTTCTCCCAAAATAGATACTAAGGGACAGTGGCTTTACGAAAGAAAAAGATTTCCAGTGCTAAGAAGTAATGCTTTCAAAGATTAATATTTTTGGAGAATAGTGTTTTCAAGGAATAATGTATTCTTGGAATAGTTTCACTCATGGAGTCTTCTTTGGAATGCTCCATTTTCCTTTTTTTAAGTAATCATAGTGCACTCTGTGAAATCTCCTACTGAGAGCAATGTATTCTGGGAGTAGTATTTGTATGTGTATGCTTTAGGGTAATGAGAGTCTCCTCTCTAAAATAGCTTTCTAAGAGTAATGCAATGTATTTGAAGAATATAAATAATTACCCTATTTATAGAATTATATTTGACAACTTTATTTGACATTAAATAAACCATAGATATGTTAAAACAAACCAAATCATATTTTTGACTTTGGTTATGAGCATTTTATCCCCCAAATCTCATCATAATCTTGTAAATAAGGATATGAAAAAACATAAATTGATTGGTACTTGTGAGACTAACCGTAGCCCTCGGCGCAAGAGGGTCCGTGTGTGCCTGGCGTGTGGGATGGTGGCTGATCCTGTGGTTGGGGCAGCGGAAGAAAGAGTTTCAAGATGGCACCTGCCTGCTTTTATTAGAGACGGAATCTCGCAGGATCGCGCGAGATCTCGCGGGGATGCAAATTAGCTAGGCCATCTTGAGTAATAAAAATCGGTCCATTGGAGGTGCGAGGCAGTCGGGTTCTGACGTTCGTGGCGATCAGTACAGTGACCGTTGGGTTCCGTTTCTATTCGTGCAGTCAGCTGAGCTTTGTTAGTTACCTTCGCGCCGTGGCTGTCATTGTTTGTTGGTTTGCTGTGTGTTGCCGTGGTTCTTCAGTGAAACACTTCGTCGCCCACGACGAGACTCCCCGTCTCCTACACAAGATACTCTTACAGTACTTTAAGTAGCACATGTTGTTTTTTGCAATAGTATCATGGGTTTTGCATAAAATGAAAGTATAGTCTTGGGCAGTGCTGATTCGGGTCAGCTAGAAATAAATTTAAAATAATGTTATATCGGCAAGAAAAAACATGAAGTGAGTACACAATTTTACTAATATTGAGATGAACCCATTTTTCAGTTATTTATTTAGTGGAAGACATAAAATTATGTCATCTGTTGATACATTGTAACTACAGGCTACAAAATAATCATGTTATTTTTCTAGCTTCCTCTACAGAAGGTTGTTTTTGCTAATCATAGTTTTCCTGATGCAGAGAACATGAGCTTCTTTAGTTTTCTTTGCAATTAAAATAATGATCACATCTAACTTCACAATAATTTCGTTCAGATTTTGTCATTAGTTTCACATTGTTCTTGTTCTAGCAGGCAAAATAGTAAGGAATTCTTGTAATTTAACAATCTTTTGTGAAATTCAATCTTTTTATGATTATTAGATCATGGAATAGGCAAATGTTTGCTTTTGAAATCGGTTATTATTTTCCAAACAACCTAAAAATGTCTGGCTATTGTTTTTTTATTTATTTATTTTTTAATTGAAATAATCCAAATTATCAATCTAAAGATTGATAATCTATATATTAATATGCTTGTAACTATCTATCTATCTATGTGTGCCACACTTTCCGGCAAATTTGATTGGTTGAGAAGATTTTATTCTGGAATAGTGGATTACACATTAAACGAACGCTCAAGGCAGAGATCAGGGTTGCCAGGTTGGCTTCATTTTAAAAGTAGTTTGGCCATCAGAATTTCTGTTTGGCTTTTTTTTTTCCAAATTTGTCCCTTTTCTGAACGAACGCTCAAGGCAGAGAGAGAGCGAGAGATAGATAGATAGATAGATAGATAGATAGATAGATAGATAGACAGAGAGAGAGAAAGAGAGAGAAAGAGAGAGTCTTCGTTAATTAAAAATATTTTAAAATCTGTTTCCACAGTTATTTACTAAATGTTTATATTTGAAAGTCAACAACTTCAATATAGTCAATTTTTCTGTAGTTTTCAATTTGGCTTTCTGTTGGCCTTTTTTACTTAAAAAAATGTGCCTGCGCTTTTAGATTTGGCCTTTTTGGCTTTTTTTTCTGAAAAAATTTGGCTTCGAATAATTATTATCGTCTGCCAACCCTGGCAGAGAGAGAAAAAATGGAACCCTCAAGGCAGAGAGAGAAAAAAAGTGAACGCTCAAGGGAGAGAGAGAAAAACAAAAGAAACAAAAAACCGTGAAATTTACACGGGTCCACCTAGATCCGCCGAAAACCGTGCCGGTGGAGATAATTTAACCACACATGTAAATATATACCTTTCTCCTATTAAAACTTTTTTTCATGAAATTTACTGTAGTAGTAGTACAAATATATTGCGAAACCATCATTCTCTCTCTGTCTGTCTCTCTCTTAAATATAAACAACGCCTAGAGGAGAGAGTGGGAGGTTTTTTTTCATGAAATTTAATGTTGTAGGAGTAAACATATATTTTTAGAAAAATATTTCATGTTTCGTTCCTGGATTAGCAGAATACACATCAAACGAAGGCTAATGTAAAACGCTGAAGGCAGGCAGAGAAAAAAAGAGAACGCTCAAGGGAGAGAGAGAGAGAAAAAAAGAAAAACGTTAAATGTAGTAGGAGTAAAAATATATTGTGAAACCATCATTCGCTCTCGCTCGCTCGCTCTCTGCCTCTGTCTCCCTCTATATCATTAAACAAATGTATAAGCACATACACAAATGAAAATTTAGTAGTAGCATACGGCGATCTCTCTTTCTCCCCCTCTCTCTCTGTCTGCTGTCTCTCTCTCTCTCTCTCTCATTATTATTATTATAATTATCTATCTATCTATCTATCCCTCTCTCTCTCTCTCTCTCTCAAACAAATGTAAAGAAAAATAAACAATGAAAAAAAACAAATAAATGTTCAATTTTTGTCCCCGATGTAAGATGTATTTATTGAGAATATTTGGAGCACTAATATCGTGATTTTGGTATATACATATTTACATACATTTTACCTACCGTACTCTTCATTTACTATTTAAAAAAAAAATAGTACACAGGGTGAATTCGTCGATGGGATAATGTGTATGTGAAAAAAAAAAAGAAAAGAAAACGTGAAATTTTCACGGGTCCAGCTAGTTTGGATTATTCTGGCTACTGTTCTCATCTTGATTGTTATTCATACAACGTTTTGATCGATGTAATCTTCACTCTTTTTCAGGTGTATTGTGTCAAACTCGGGAAATCTTTCTGTCAAACATGAGATTTGATAAATCAGTTCTAAGTTACATTCTTCTGAAAGTTGAAGGTTCAATCCTCAGTGTAGGTGGCACTGAAATATGATTGTGAATTAATTTAAGACTTCTACCGTGTCATGGCTGATGGAATAAGAGAAGATTAAATAAAAAGTTTTGTTTCAAATTCCATGCAGATTCACAAGTTCAATAAGATTTGTATAATCCAAATAATCCAAATTGTTTTTTATGTTGTGCACGTATTGCAATATTTTATTTTCACATAATTTTTTATTCAAAATATCAATATTTATTTCATGTAATAAAAATGTTTCTGAAATTTTCATGATTAAAGTGATAACTGATTTTAAACCTTCTCTCTTTGTATCAGCTCACCCAGCCTAATGGCACATTGCTCAACAACGCTCCTAAGTTTTGGTCTAATCTCAGACACCCAATTTGCTGATAGAGACAATGGCTATGACTATTATCGGATGAACAAAAGGTATTATCGCAATGCACTCGTACAGGTAGAAGCTGCAATTGAATACTGGAATTATCAATCAAACAAAGTAAGTTTTGTTATTGAACTTGGAGATATCATTGATAGTTACAACCATAAACATGGACAAGAAAAAGAAGCTCTGTCAAAAACATTAAATGTTTTCTCTGCATACCCTGGAGATATCTTTTATGTGTGGGGAAATCATGAACTGTACAATTTTTCTATGGAAGAATTGCTAAGATCTTCTCTAAATAGTTCCAGTAATCCAGGTTGTAAGGCAATATCAGGAAAAGCGTATTACTCATTTACTCCTCATGAGTATCTCAAGATTCTCATCTTGAACTGCTATGAAAAGAATATCATTGATAAATCTGGTAAAAACTATGATGAAAGTTTTAAAATGTGTAAAGTAAATCCAAACAAAGATCCTAATGACAGCACTGGAATGGATGAGTCTATTTGTATGTTTGTGGCATATAATGGTGGAATTGGACCGGAACAGTTGCAGTGGGTGCAACAAAATCTTCAAGAAGCAGATGAATCATCACAGAATGTCATCATTTGTGGTAAGAAATTTTGTTTTCATCTCTGAGCAATTTTCAGCATTTCTATCACAATACAATGGATAGGTGTTTCTAGATATTATTGGCAGGTGTTAGAACTGGAGACTATACAAAACTAGAAAGCATCAGAAATATTATAAGAGAGTGATCTGTATCATGATCATTGAAAGATTCTATTATTAGTATTAGTTTCCCTGATAATTTTCTAGTCAGAATTCTTTCTAGAAAGACATTGGGGATGACAGGAGGAATCACATGAAGGTTGCCAACATCCTAAGTGAAAGTGAATTTTTGGAACAAAATGGATTTGAACTTGGGACACTCAGGTTGTCAGTCCATGTCATCTTTAACAATTACAAGACGCCTCTCCAACCACCGATATCCATGACAACACTCTACCTGAGAATTCTTCCCTCAAACTCCTTGGCCTAACATTTGTGGGCAGTATGAACTGGAACAAATACACTGAAGACATTATCAAGGCTGCTGCAAAGAAAAAAAGGGTTCCCTCTTTTGAGTTAGATAACTACTCACACCTGAGAGTATCCTGTACCTCTACAAGGCCACCATGCATCCATGTATGGAGTATTGTTGCCACATCTGGGCTGGTGCATCTACCACTAGCCTCTCCCTATTGGATAGGGTCCGAAAGAGAGTTTCCACTTTGTCAACTAAGCTCCAACCCCTGTTCCATTGCCATAATGTTGCATCTCTGTGCCTGTTTTATAAATATTTCAATGGAATGTACTCTGATGAACTCGTTGCATTTGTATTCCCTGACAGACCCACTTAGCAACAAAATCTCACCCCTTCACTGTAGAGGTCCCTAAATTCCAGAAAGCTTTCTATTCTAATAGTTTTTTCCCTCGAACAGCTAGACTTTGGAATTCCCTTCCTGCTACCTGATTCCCTGGCTATACTGATATGCAGAAGTTTAAATGTAATGTAAACCAACATCTTGTTAATCTTTCCCAGGCATGGTTCCAAATAGTTGCCCTTTTGCATCCAAGTGGCAATATACCTTGTTAGGGGTGAACATAAGTAAGAAAAAAAAAACCCAGATGACTGGCCTACAGCCTACATGAAGTCACACATGTCATAAGGATCAAGTTTCCTCAAACTGTGTTTTCTGGAAAGGCCATATGTGTGGTAGTAGAACTTAGCTGTCTGGGAATAATTCAGAAGTGGCTGCCAAAAATTTCCACAACAATCAGTTCAAACATCTTCTCTCAACCCAATTCACCTGAGCTCCACTCCCAGTTAAGAAAGCCACCAATCTGCAACTTGCCAAGATCAAATTAGTGTTCAAGCATCTTTCGAAGGACACTCTGTGAAAGTGGCATATTCAGGTTCAACCTGGAAGCCATGATGGAGACTCAGGAAGTGAGCTGTATTCAACTAAAGTTTTGCTAAGAGTTGCACTTTGAATTTTGAAAATGCATCAACTATTGGCCATGATAATATATTGTTTTTTCTTTCTTTTCCAAAAAAGTGTCATCTTATAGTTATAATGGATTCCATCAATTGACCCACTCATTGAAAGATGATAAATAACATTCTTTTCATGATATATTGGTGATATATAAAACCCACTTGATTAAAAAGATATGGTACTGGTGCATATTGTGGACCAGACGTATCGCAAGCGTTCACATGGCTTTGGCCGAAATATGACGTCAACAGTTGGATTATCCTAAGTGTTGCCAATAAAATCATCAATGCTATGTGTTTTATGATTTAAATTTTTTTTTAGAACTGTCAAGAAAAGGTTAGAATAAGCAAAAATAACATTAGGTGGGAAATAATTTTTAATATAATGTTTTTTTTTGTGTGTTTTAAAGTGTTTATCAAAGAATATTGAAAACAAAAGTTTTAAATAAGATTCAAGTGTTGTAGAAATTTTTTTGGTCAAATAATTTTATTTTGTTTGTTTTATAGTCTTTTTTTTTGTCAAGAAAAATTGAAAACAAATGTTTTTTTTATCCAAGTACTTTTTGAAAGTATATTTCGTGAAAAAATGTTTGAACAAAATTTTATGTACTTTGTGGCTAGAAATTGTTTCTGTAGAAGGTGGGGTGGAATCAACAACCCGTTTAAATTGTAGAAGACTAGGAGGTGGAAACTTTTTTTTTTCAAGGACAAGAAAATTTCCTTAAGAAGATTTTTCTCAAGACTTTTGGACAGCATCAGACGATCGCAAAGTGGGCTGAGAAGAAATGGAAGGAAGCTCTTCATCAACCAGGTAGCTTTCGGTGATGTGGTTCAATAAGGAGACAAATAGATTACTACCGAATTTTTGTCTCCACATAAACTCAAAAAGATAGCTGCCGAGAAGCTCCCAGCTGGTTCCGCATTCTTTTTTATTGCGTTGTTTAGCCTCCTTCTACATCCACTGCACATGATTCATATTAACCTTTATGTCAGGATCAACGAAATGAATGTTACATCGCTGTTACTTTGCTATATGTCTTCCAGCAGTCTGAGATGACCATGATCCCTGGCAGAATATATTTTATTTTATAGGAAGGAGAGTTTCTGCATTATAATTTGGTACAGTGACCAAGAAACCCTCCTTTTTAAGGAGGTCATATCTACTGAAGACCCAGGGCAGTGTGAGGAGTCTGCTGATGTTATGTTTTCATCGGTTGAAGACAGACTTGTCAATCTCCACTGTATGTCCTGGGCCTCCTATCTGCCGGAGATTCCTAAGAAAATAATCCCTGCAAATGTCTCTCATAAAATTCCTCCATTTTGTGATGGTGGATACAGAGCCAATTCCACATTCTCACCAAAAGTTGTTTTTTTACAGCCATCTTGTAGGCCCACAGATATATGATCTTGATGATGGTCAAGATTTTCTACCTACCTTGGTGGTAGAATGTTCCAGTTCTTACTGGCGTCCATTTTCGACACTGTAACTGTATACATCTCCATCCATATCCATCTGTTATGGCTCCTCTTTGACAAAAGTCGGGCATCTGCAAGTGCTGGTCCAAGACTCATTTATTATGTCCATGATTTGCATGTAACAACTGGTGTTTTTCTTCTTTTTTTTTCCTCCTCAAATATTTATCCTAAAGTCGCCTGATCATTGTGTGTGTGCCACCACTTTGTTGAAATTCAGCGTGCCCTGTTGTGATTGGCTGATCGGCATGTTACGTCAGACAGCAACTGTTGCTTGGCATAAATTGTTTATGACCTCACTCAGATTGTTCATAAATCCACCCGTGTGCCCGATACCAGTTATATCTCATAGGATTAGCGAATCTCTCGACGGAGGCTACATTCTAGGGCAATTGCTCTTGACATATCAAAGGCCTTTGATAGAGTATGGCATAAAAGTTTACTTCACAAAATCTCCAGCTATGGTACAGCTGGAAATGTCTTCTCAATTATTAAATCATTTCTCACTGATAGGTTCATAAGAGTAGTGGTTGATGGGCAGAAATCAGAAGCTCACAGTGTTAATGCTGGAGTCCCTTAGGGGTCCATCCTGGGCCCAACTCTCTTCCTGATCTACATTAATGATCTTCCAAATCACATCCTTACATCATTCATAGACATTTATGCTGATGACACTACTATCTATGGTAGCACATCTAAGACAGTAAACAACCAAGTTCTCTCTGATTCTCTCTCCTCTGATCTTGAGCAAGTGGTACAATGGGGAAAGAGGTGGCTTGTTACTTTTAATGCATCTAAAACCAACCTTTTATCTTTACATCATCAACGCTCTGATCCCCATCTGGCATCAATTGAAATGAATGGCTCTCGTTTTGGGGAGGCCTCATGTTTTGACAAGCTTCTGGGCTTGACCTTTACTCCTGATTTGAAATGTAACACATACATTAAAGGCCACTGGAAAAATGGTGGGATCCTTCTATCAATCCAGTAGATATCTCACTGCTGATGCAATTCTCTATCTATATAAGAGCCAGGTACATCCAAGGATGGAGTACTGTTGCCACATCTGGGCAGGAGCTGCTAGAAAGGACTTATCCTGCCTTGATAGAGTTCAAAATAGACTTCATAGCCTCGTAGGGGATGTCCTTTTCTGTTTCCCACAACCTCTTTCTCACAGAAGAGATGTTGCGAGTTTATCTCTGCTTTATCGTTATTTTCATGGCAAGTGCTCGACTGAGCTCCAATCTATGGTCTCCCCTCGCCAAACTTTCATAAGAAACACCCGTCTAGCAGAAAACACTATCAATAATTTCCTCCACTCTTTATCTGTGCCTAAACCTAAACGTAGATTCCATTGACAAAACTTCTTTCTTAGAACTGCACGCATATGGAATTGTCTTCCGTTTTCCTGCTTTCCAGCTGACTACAATATGGTTGTGTCCAAGTCTAACGTAAACAAGTTCTTGATGAGCCGTTCCATATAAGTTAACAAATTTCAGTAGAATTTCCATTACTAATGATTACTATATTGTCCAATTGTCTACTGTACACTCTTTAATCCTTATCCTCGAGTGGCCTCTTGGCCTTGATAAGAGATGATGCCTTTGTAAAAAAAAAAATCATTAATCATAATCATTAACAGCCGGATTATGTTGGCGTCATGTTCTGGCCAAAGTTGAGTGAATGCTGAGATACGTCTGGTTCACAATATGCATCAATACCAAAGATACACTGCACAGTTTTATATTTACATATATTCTAAATTTATTTAAATATATCTCTATATATATAAATATATATTTACTATAAAGATTATCAATTATTTAATAATTAGAACATTTTATGCTGGCAACAGAAAGATTCTATCCATTAGACATTGATGACCGTTTACAAAAATGAATAAGCTCAGATTAAAAAAAAGAGCGGAAGTTTCTTAAGAAGTGTCCTTAAGCAAACAAAAGCTAAATATAAAACTATGAAATCAATGTGCATGAATACTTTAAAATATAGTCTGCATGGATGTAAATGTAAATATCCATGGTTGAATGAACATTTTGCATCCAAATACTTCCTCACTGCATGCAAAGTTTTTATTTGTAAGAAAAAAGGGACTGATTTATTTAAAACCTTTTCTATGGTAATATTAAATATGTATGGTGTAGATTTCAAAATGTTTTAAAACATAGAAAGCATTCAGTACAAAAGTTTGTGACAAAAAAAGCAGTAATTGTGTTATCTGAATGAGAAAACTTAAAAACTAATGGAATAATATCCATTTTGTTTTATGCATAATGTTCAAGAGATGATGTGGACTAAAAGTAAAAATAAAATAACAAAATTGACCAACCATTGTCAATTTTTTATTTTATTGGAGCTGTTTTTAGCAGAGAGTGTTAAGACCAACTCCTATGTTATTTGAAACTAACAAAAACGAAAGGAAAAACAAAACCCAATGTTGTCTCAGATTTTTGTTTAAAAAATGACTCACATTTTAATAGATGAATATGTTTCAAAATGAAGTTATCTGTTTTACCTGATAAAATCTGCTGCAAATTGTTAATTATAAATTTGACATAAAAGAAAATTATAGGATTAATTTTAATTTAAGAAACAGTGTATGTAATTTCTTCATAAATTTTCTTCATAAATTTTAATAAAATCATAAAATTCTGTTTAATTTTAGTATTCAAATTTGACACTTGATCTTCTTATTATTGTAATTTTTATTTTATTTTTGTTACATTCAAAAGTTGAACCAGTGCAATTAACTGTTCATCTATTGCTCCTTTGGCAGTGACAGCTGACAACTTCCTATTACTGTTTGTGTCTCTAGTATGTCTCATTGGTTTATTTTGTTTGGGATATTGATTACCTGAAGAAGATTCAAAAGCTTGCAACATAGATAGTCCACAGGCTCCACACAAAGTTCTACAGATAACAATTAAAGGTCCTCAACATGTACTTTCTGGAATTTAGTTCTAAACCTACACAGCAATTACAATTTGCCTTATAACCTGTTTTTCATATCAGCTCTGCAGAGAAGCTATACTTGCAATGATTTCAGCTTAATTGTTGAAAGGCATCTTTTGCAGTTTCGGTTACTGTACCATGGAACAAGCTCTCAGAAGTCGTGGTCAGCTTGCAGATGTCCAAACAGTTCAAGGCAGCACTGGATGCATCATGGCCACTAATCTTTGATTTTACTTGAGAAAGAGACGATGTGAGGAGACTTGATTTTGGCATAGAACATCATCAACAGCAATTTAAATTTTTCATTAAGTTTTTCAACATAGTACCAAATTGTATCCACCATAGAATGCAACAAAAGATATACCATAGGCGCTTTTGTCTCAATATAAGAAAGACAGTATTCTCTGTCGTGTTTCTGCTCTGTAAAACATCCTACTCAATAAAGTAGTTACAATTTCTACCACGTCTGTCATTTTATATAACTTGTGGCACTTTTTGTCAATGAATTAGATTTGTTTTGGAATTTAAAAAAAATTTTGTTTCAAGTTGTCAACTGCAAACTGAGCAACTTTTGAAATGAAACACAGTATAAAACATGTAACATCTAATGATATATTAATTGTAATAACGCTAAAAGGTTGTTCATCATACTTTGCCTATTTCTCTGTTTCATTTTCAGGCCACGTTCCAATTTATGCAAAAAGCAGTGATGCTCGCAACATTTGCTGGGATAGTTCAGCCATTTTGGAATTGCTTCATCAATATAAGTGTGTCATTGCCTACTTGGCTGGCCATGACCATAATGGAGGCTCAGCAGTTGATGAACATGGTATCTATCATATCACCATGCCCGGAATTATAGAAACACCCCCAAATGAAACCTGCTTTGCAACTGCAGTATTATCACCAGAAGAATTGTATATTCATGGCCATGGCAAAATGTCTAGCTTTCAAATACCATTAAGATATCAAATAAGAACTAAAAATGTTTTGGAATAAAAAACCTAAATGCAATTCACTTGTAACTAAATGTTTTCTAAGCTTTTTCATCCAATTCTTTCTGATGTATATTTTAATAAATAATTTTCTATTAACAAAAAACAAAAATAAAATTGTGATTTTCTTTAAGAAAACTGGAATTAAAAAAAGTGCCATCATTAGAACAGTGTTTTGCTTTCATTTTATTATCATTATATATTTATCATTATATATTTATCATTATATATTTATTATTATATATTTATCATTATGTACTTATTATTTATAATTATATATTTATTATTTATATATTTATCATTATATATTTATTATTTATATATTTATCATTATATATTTATTATTTATATATTTATTTATATATTTATCATTATATATTTATTATTTATATATTTATCATCATATATTTATTATTTATATATTTATTATCATATATTTATCATTTATATATTTATTATATATTTATTATTTATATATTTATTTATATATTTATCATTATATATTTATTATTTATATATTTATCATTATATATTTATTATTTATATATTTATCATCATATATTTATCATTTATATATTTATTATATATTTATTATTACATATTCATCATCATATATTTATTATTTATATATTTATTATATATTTATCATTATATATTTATTATTTATATATTTATCATATATTTATTATTATATATTTATCATTATATATTTATCATCATATATTTATTATATATTTATTTATATATTTATGTATTATGATAAATTTATCATGTATATATTTATCATTCTATATTTATTGTTTATATATTTATCATTCTATATTTATTGTTTATATATTTATTTATATATTTATTATTTATATATTTTATTATTTATATATTCATTAATATATATATCATTATATATTCATTACTTATATATTTATTATTATATATTTATCATTATATATTTATTATTTACATATTTATTATTTATATATTCATTATTTAGATATTTATCATTATATATATATTATATATTTATCATTATATATTTATCATTATATATTCATTATTTAGATATTTATCATTATATATATATTATATATTTATCATTATATATTTATTATTATATATTTATCATTATATATTTATTATTATATATTTATCATTATATATTTATTATTTATATATTTATTATTATATATTTATGATTATATATTTGTCATTATTTATTTTTATATATTTATCATTATATATTTATTATTATATATTTATCATTATATTTTTATTATTATATATTTATTATTTATCATTATATATTTATTATTTATATATTATTATATATTTATTATATATAAATAAGTATATTTTTATTAATTATATATTTATTATTTATGAATGTTTTATTATATATTTATTATTTATACATTAATCATTATATATTTATCATTATATATTAATTATTTATATATTTATCATGATATATTTATTATTTATATATTTATTATTTACATATTTATCATTATATATTTATCATTCTATATTTATTGTTAATATATTTATCTTTATATATATATTATTATATATGTATCATTATATATTTATCATTATATATTTATTATTATATGTTTATCATTATATATTTATTATTTATATATGTATTATCATATATTTATCATTATATATTTGTCATTATTTATTTATTATTTATATATTTGTCATTATTTATTTATTATTTATATATTTATCATTATATATTTATTATTTATTATATATTTATTATTATATATTTATCATTATATTTTTATTATTTTTATATTTATTATTTATCATTATATATTTATCATTATATATTTATTATTTATATATTTATTATTATATATTTATTATTATATATAAATCAGTATATGTTTATTATTTATATATTTATTATTATATATTTATCATTATGTATTCGTCATATATTTATTATTTACAATTTTTTTATTATATATTTATTATTTATATATTTATCATTATATATTTATTATTTATATATTTATTATTCATATATTTATCATTCTATATTTATTAAATCTATAATGATAAATATATATTATCATTATGTTTTTATTATTTATTCTTTATATATTTATCATTATATTTTTAATATTTATTTATTTATTTATTTTTTACAAGGAGGTCACCACTTTTCAAGGCCTGGAAGCCACTCAGGGATAAGGGTTATTGCATGTACAGTACGTTGTACGGTAGTGTTGAGATTTCATAAAGTGTCTACTTAAGCGGCGGTTCATCAGGAATTTGTTTACGTTGGATTTGAAGACATCCAAGTTGTAGTCAGGTGGGAAACAGGCAGATGGAACAGAGTTCCACTGGCGTGCTGTTCTAAGAAAGAAGCTGTGTTCATGGAATCTATGTTTTGATTTAGGCACAGATAGAGAGTGGGGAAAATTTTTGACAGTGGCTTCAGCTAGACGGGTGTTTTTCATAAAGGATTGGCGAGAGGGGACCAGAGATTAGAGCTCAGACGAGCACTTGCCATCGAAATAACGGTAAAACAAAGACAGGCTCGCAACGTCTCTTCTGTGGGAGAGATGTTGCAGGGAAAAGAAAAGGGATTCCCCCACTAAGCCACAAAGTCTATTTTGTACTATAAGGCAGGATAGGCTATTTTTAGCAGCTCCTGCCCAGATATGGCAGCAGTATTCCATCCTTGGACGTACTTGGCTTTTATATAGATAGAGAATTGCATCGGTAGTGAGATATATATCTGGAGCGGTAGAAGGAACCCACCATCTTTCCAGCGACCCTGGCAACAGACTTGATGTACGTGTTCCATTTCATATGAGGAGGAAAGGTCAAACCCAGAAGCTTGTCAAAACATTGAGCTTCTCCTAGGCGAGAGCCGTCCATTACAATTGATGCTAGATGGGGATCAGAGCATTGATGGCGTAAAGATAGGAGCTTGGTTTTAGATGCATTAAAGGTAACCAGCCACGTCTTTCCCCACTGAACTACACACTAGAGATCAGAGGAGAGAGAATCAGAGAGAACTTTGTCATTTACAGCCTTTGATGTGTTGCCGTAGATGGTCGTGTCATCAGCATAGATGTCAATGAATGATTTAAGTATGTGTTTAGGGAGGTCATTGATGTAGATCAGGAAGAGAGTTGGGCCCAGGATGGACCCCTAAGGAACTCCAGAATTAATACTGCAGGCCTCTGATTTTTGTCCATATATTTATCATTATATATTTATTATTTATATATTTATTATTATATATTTATTATTTATATATTTATCATTATATATTTATTATTTATATATTTATCATTATATATTTATCACTAGCTGTACCCTGCCACGCGTTGCAGTGGCTCAATTTGGTGTAATGGAAAAATTTAATAAAAGAGAAAATGCATGTTTCTTATATTAGTACAGCAATCCACTGCAAAAAGTGAAAAAGAAGGTGAAACTGAAAAAAATGGTGCTCTTGCAGAATTTGATCTGGATCCTCGAGAGTTTCTGTCAATCATTCATGTTTTGGACTTGACCAACAATCAGTGGATGAAGCCGAACGTAGCAAAAATGTTGAAACGCTAAATGCTTTTTTTTTTTGTTGTTTTAAAAAATGTGATTTAGTAATTAATATTTGGTTGATGGTGGGGGAGGGGGGGTTACTATACACAGATTCGAAAAAGTCGTCCAAAAACAAATAAATGAAAGCAAAGGTAAGGTAATTTACGTTTCTACCTAACTGGATAATTGTTTAGTGTTTTTATGTAATGTAAAATGTTTAATTGGCTCAAAAAACAGAAATGGTCGCGAATTCTGTTGAATACGTTAAGTTTGGGAAAGTAAGTTGAAAACTAAAAACTATACAAAACAGTGTCTGAAACTCACCGAACATATGTTACCATGACATAGGCTGGCATAATGGATAGGTTTCTGACAGTATTTTGTATAGTTTTTTTAGTTTTAACTCACTTTCTCTAACTTAAAGTAATCAACAGTGTCCACCACCATTTGTAGCTTTCAAATACACCAATAAACACTGTTTTTCGAGCCGACTAAACGTTACATTAAATGAAAAGGGTTTATATTACTAAACACAGATACAAAGAAGTTGTCAAAAAATAAATATATAACAAATAAATGTTATCAAAGGCAAGAAAACTAAGTGTTCTACCTAACTGGATAAGATTTTAGTGTTTTTATGTAATGTATAATCGGTTCAAAAACATTTAATGTTTATCGGTATATCTGAAAAATACAAATGGCGGCAGACTGTATCGAACACGTTAAGTTTGGGGAAATTTTGGGAAAATGAGTTTAAACTAAAAATACTGTTAGGAACTCACTCAATATATGTTACCATGATGTAGGCTGGCATATAATTGGTGGTTTTAAACTTTTGCTCGATACAGGTGACGACTTTTAAAAATCCCTTTTAGTGATTACCTGGTTTAAGGATATTTGTACAACTAAACGGCAAATCTGCTCAAAAAAATCCGGTATTATTTTACTTTAAGGCCCGTTTCACGTTCATATATAACGAAATATTTTATTGTAGATTTCGGTGTGCTAAAAACGAATCTGCAAACCGTTTACGTAGCAAAAAAAAAGTTTTCATGACATTCATGAAATTACTTTTTCGAAAAGTGGGTGATCACTTTTCAATGTAAATTTAACTTAGAATGAGCACCCACTTTCTGACCACCTGAGAGAGGGGCATTTTTCTGTTTCTTGGCTAAAAAGTTTTTTGTTTGATTTCTTTTGCATGGTAATAAGCCCTGAACTCTGGGACTATTTTCCATTTAACAGCCGTAGCCTTCGTTTACGCTATGCGTAAGCATAAACGAAAGCTGTTTAGCCAATAAACATGGGAAAAAATCCCCCCTCTCTCAGGTGGCTAGAAAGTGGGTGCTCATTTTAAGTTAAATTTACATGGAAAAGTGATCGCCACTTTTTCGAAAAAGTAATTTCTTCATATCATAAAAACTATTTTTTTGTGACGGAAACGGTTTGCAGATTCGTTTTTAGCACACCAAAATCTACAAAAAAAATTTTGTTATTAACGAACGTGAGACGCACAGCCCTTAATGGAAAATTATATCAAAAATCCGGGGGAAAATAGTTTTCAATAAAAACAGCAAATGAATTCGATAGAAAAAAATGGATGCTATTTTTTTTTTCTTTCTGTGTGTTTCTTGGCTAAAAAGTCTTTTTGTTTGATTTCTTTTGCATGGTATTAACCCCTGAACTCTGGGACTATTTTCCATTTCACAGACGCTATGCGTGAGCATAAACGAAAACTGTTAAATATGCATTCGCGTACCAAACTGCCTTGTCAAAAAAACCTTTAAGCCAATAAACACGAAAATAAATGCCCCTTCTTCAGGTGGCCAGAAAGTGGGTGCTCATTTTAAGTTAAGTTTAGATGGAAAAGTGATCACCCACTTTTCGGAAAAAAAAATTTCTTCAGATCATGAAAACTATTTTGATACTATTTGGGCGTTGAGTTCCATGGCGACCCGCAGAATTATTTAATGGTCGTTCCCTTAGTACCCCCCCCTAGTCAAGGCTAACGCATGCGCACGTAACATTTTTTATTTATTTACTTATGTGGTGGAGTTTCTATACTGATAGGTTTTTTGAAATTTTTTCACTGGATTATTATTGATTGAACACTAACCAGATTATGAAAAAAAATTGAAAAAAAAAAAAAAATCATTTCAACATTTGAAAGGGATACTCACTTTTTAGTTACCACGTTCTGGTAAATCGGTCACTTTTTATTTATTTATTTTTTTTTTTTCTAAATACGGAAGTGTCTTCGGGAGATATAAAATGGTCGCATGTTGACGAAGCAATGTATCGGGAGGCGTACGGGATTAAAAATTATTGGTAAATTTTTAGATTAGGTCCACCTCCTCAATTTTCTTTTAAATGACAACTTGAAATGGTTTTCGACTATGCTGAATACGAAAATCGCATCGAAATTTTGCAGAAATAAGTAGTTATCAAGATATAAAAAGTTGTATTATGCATTGTAATCTTTGGCGGCCATCTTTTTTACGTGTGTGTATTTGTTTATGGCGCATGTGCACGTAAAAAGATGGCCGCCGAAGAATACAATGCATAATACAACTATTTATTTCCGCAAAATTTCAATGCAATTTGCGTGTTCAGCATACTCGGAAACCTATAAATGTCGTCATTGAAAGGAAAATTGTGGAGGTGGACCTAATCTAAAAAAATACCATTATTTTTTTTTTTTACTTATTTAGTCAGTTTGTGTTTTTTTTTTTTTTTAAATTGTTTTTGTGAAACGTGAGTTTTTTTTCAAAACTTTTGTTTTGTTTCTTTTTAATTTTTTTAAAGTATTATAAATTTCACTAACATGTTGGAGAAATGTTTAATAATTTGGTATTTTTTTAGATTAGGTCCACCTCCACAATTTTCCTTTCAATGACGACATTTATAGGTTTCCGAGTATGCTGAACACGCAAATTGCATTGAAATTTTGCGGAAATAAATAGTTGTATTATGCATTGTATTCTTCGGCTGCCATCTTTTTACGTGCACACGCGCCATAAACAAATACACACACGTAAAAAAGATGGCCGCCAAAGATTACAATGCATAATACAACTTTTTATATCTTGATAACTACTTATTTCTGCAAAATTTCGATGCGATTTTCGTATTCAGCATAGTCGAAAACCATTTCAAGTCATCATTTAAAAGAAAATTGAGGAGGTGGACCTAATCTAAAAATTTACCAAAATAATTAAAAATCTCGAAACTTTATTTTCATGAAAACAATAAAAAAAAGTCCTGTTCTATTTTTTTTTCTTTGAGAAACAAATATATTTCTGACTTACAAATGCGGTAGAGACTCATTATTTTTACTTTCTATGGTTTTTATATACCGCGTTTTTATTGCTTACAAAATGGGTGACTGATTTATCAGAACGTTGTAACTAAAAAGTGAGCACCACTTTCAAATGTCGAAATAATGATTTCTTTTTTACATTTTTTTTTTTTTAACAATCTGTTTAATTCGTGTCCAATCAATAATAATCCAGTGACAAAAAATTCCAAAAACCTTATAAGTATAGAAATTAAGCATGGGAGTAATAGTTGTACAACAACGTCGCCTTTCGCACTTTTACAAACATTTTTTAAAAAAAGTAACTAAACCATTTATTGATAATATGTCACGTGTACAAACATTTATTTATTTACGTAGGCTTAACTCCTTTCATGAATAAGAAAAGTTTTACTCTTTAAGAATAATAAAAGGAAAAAGTTACTGAACATTTATAAAAGGACTTCTTTTCATGAAGGCCAGAGGAATAGTTGGCCGAAAATTCGTGAAACAACAACAATAAATAAAAATGGTGCTAATGCAGAGAGCGATCCGCGCTATTTTTTAAATCATATTTCCACGTTTAAATAACGTTTTACGATATGTTTTTTATTTTTTTTATTTATTCAATTGTAAGGTTAAAGTACAGAATAGGTACAAAACATCCTTACCTCCCCATGTTAAGAATGACTTTTTAAATAATAACATTATTTCAGCACGGATCACTCTCTGCATGAGTAATCTTATATAGAAAAACAAAAAAAAAACTCAAAAGCAAGCAACAAACTTTTTTTTTTTTTTTTGGCCTTATATAATAAAGAAAAGATGTGTAAATTAAAAAATTTGGAAGATAAACAAATGAAATATGTTTTTTTTGTTTGTTTTTTTTTACTTATCGAGTTAACAGAAAATTAAACCTTTCGTCAATTCGTGGCTGCGAAATGAATCGAACCGGAAGTTCAGTTTTATCAACAGAACAGATACGCAGAAACGATTAAATAAATATATTTATTTTATTTAATATTTTAATTTTAATTAGGTAAATTTATTTTAATAACATAAAAACATACCTCGACTCTAAAAATGGGTTGTCTCAAAATTTCAAATAAATTGGTAACGTATAAACATGGTTTTATTTGTTTAGAACGAACCAACTTTACATTTTTATATATATAGATTATATATATTATTTATATATTTATCATCATATATTTATCATTATATATATATATTTACATATTTGTCATTATATATTTATTATTTCTATATTTATCATTATATATTCATCATTATATATTTATTATTTATATATTTATTATTTAGATATTTATCATTATATATTTATTATTATATATTTATTATTTAGATATTTATCATTATTTATTTATTACTTATATATTTATCATCATACATTTATTATTTAGATATTTATCTTTATTTATTTATTATTCATATATTTATTATTTATATATTTATTATTGATATATTTTTTATTTATATATTCATCCTTATATATTTATCATTTATATATTTATTATTTATATATTTATTTTTTATATATTTATCAGTATATATTTATTATTGTATATTTCTTATTATATATTTATCATTATATTTTCATTATTTATTATTTATATATTTATCATTATATATTTATTATTTATATATTTATATATTTATCATTATATATTAATTATTTATATATTTATCATTATATATTCATCATTATAAATTTATCATTATATATTTATTTATATATTTATTATTTATATATTTATTATTATATATTATATATTTATCATTATATATTTATTATTATATATTTATTATTTATATATTTATTATTCATATATTTATCACTATGTATTTATCATTATATATTTATTATATATTTATCATTATATATTTATTATTATATATTTATCAGTATATGTTTATTATTTATATATGTATTATCTATTTATCATTATATATTTATTATTTATATATTTATTATTATATATTTATCATTATATATTTATATATTTATTATTTATATATTTATTATTATATATTTATTATTATATGTTTATTATTTATATATTTGTCATTATATATTTATCATTATATAATTATTATTTATATATTTATTATTTATTTATCATTATATATTTATGATTTTTATATTTATTATTTATATATTTATCAGTATATGTTTATTATTTATATATTTATTATTATATATTTATCATTTTATATTCATTATTTATATATTTATTATTTATCATTATATATTCATTATTTATATATTTATAATTATATATTTATTATTTTTATATTTACCTTTATATATTTTTTATTATATATTGCTCATTATATATTTATCATTGTATATTTATTATTTATGTATTTATTATTTATATATTTACTATTATATATATATTTTTTTTTTTTTTTTTTATTACATTTTCACCCCAAACAAGGCAAATTGCCACTTTGGTGTAGGGGGCTACTATCAGGGGCAACAACTACTGGGGTACTATGTAGGGATTTGGGCAGCAAGGTGTCGGTTCACGTTGCACTTGAACTTCTGCACGTCAGTACTGTTGGGGAAGCAGGGACCTGGAATGGAATTCCAGAGTCTTGCGGTTCTGGGGAAGAAACTATTGGAGTAAAAAGATCTTTTACATCTAGGGACCTCTACAGTGTGGGGGTGGGATCTAGTAGCCTGTCGGGTTTGTCGAGGGTGCTCGCGTCGTGGGGGCACAAGTGATTGCAGTTCATCAGAGCATTCACCACTAAAATACTTGTAGAAAAGGCAGAGGGATGCAACATTTCGTCGATGGGACAGAGGCTGAAGCTTAGATGCCAGTTCAGGGCCTATCAGGTTTGCGACTCTCTTTTGAACCTTGTCAAGGAGCGAGAGACTAGTAGCAGATGCACCAGCCCAGATGTGGCAGCAATACTCCATACATGGGCGAATGGTGGCCTTATAGAGGTACAGGATACTTTCGGGTGTTAGTAGTTTTCTAGCACGGTAGAGAGAGCCTACCTTTCTTGCAGCGGCCCTGGCAATGCCTTCAATGTAATTGTTCCAACTCATGTTTCCTGTGAACGTTAGGCCAAGGAGTTTGAAAGATGGACTCTCAGATAAAGAGTCGTTGGCCATTGCTATTGGTGGTAGAGAGGGTTTCTTGTAATTATTGAATGAAACTAGTTTAGTCTTGGCAGCATTGAACGCGACCAACCACTTTTGTCCCCATTCCACTACAGATTGGAGGTCTTCCTCTAGTGTTTCTGCCATTTCTTTAGAAATGTGTTCATTCGTCTTCCTGTCGTGTCTGCCATAGAGTGTAGTGTCATCAGCATATATACCCATCTCAGAGGCAATGTTGTCGGGGAGGTCATTTATGAATATCAGGAACAATAGAGGTCCAAGGATAGAACCCTGGGGCACTCCCGCATTTATATCATATTGTTTAGATGTGCGACCGTCGAGGACTACCTGGATTTTTCTCTTATCTAAGAAGGATTTAATTATGTTAAGTATTCTACCAGTGATACCGTATGATCTGATTTTACTGAGGAGACCCTCATGCCATACCCTGTCAAAAGCCTTAGATATATCTAGAGCTACCGCTCTGCCTTCCCCCGCTTTGTCCAGTGATTGGTATATATGTTCAGAGATCACGGTGAGGATGTCTGCTGTGGAACGGGCTTGTCTAAATCCATATTGTTTGTCAGTCAGTAGTTTAGCATCTGTAAGATGATGGACTAGAGCATGGTTAATTATGGTCTCAAATATTTTGGCAAAAAGTGGGAGGAGGCTAATGGGGCAATAATTTGATGGGTCTGTCCTTTCGCCAGAATTCTTGAATACTGGTACAACAGAAGCAGTTTTCCAACAGCCCGGAAAGCAAGCTTCATTAAGACATTTGTTGTAGAGTTTGGAGAGAACTGGAGCTACTTCGGCTGAGCACTTTTTTAATAGCACAGCTGGGATAAGATCGGGTCCACATGCTTTTGAGGTGTCAAGGTTTTTTATGATAGCATGCACCTGAGCAGGGGTGGTTTTCAGATCGTCTAGTGTGGCGTCTGTCCGCATAGGAAAGTCAGGTAGGGGGTGGTTGGAAGGGTCCAGTGTGGAGTTTGAGGCAAACCGACTGGCAAGCATGTTAGCCTTGTCGGTTGCTGAGGAGACAACCTCGTGATTTATTATTTATATATTTGTTAATTATATATTTTTTATTTATATATTTATCATTATATGTTAATCATTATTTATTATTTATATATTTATTATTTATATATTTATCGTTATATATTTATTATTTATATATTCATCATTATATATTTATTATTATATATTTATCATGATATATTTATCATTATATATTTATTATTCATATATTTATTATATATTATTTATATATGTATCATTATATATTTAATGTTATATATTTATTATTTATATATTTATTATTCATATTGTTATCATTGTGTATTTATAATTATATATGTATTATTTATATATTTATCATTATATATTTATTATTTATATATTTATTATTTATGTATTTATCATTATATATTTATTATTTATATATTTATTATTATATATTTATTATTTATATATTTATTATTTATATATTTATTATTTATATATTTGTCATTATATATTTATTATTTATATATTTATTATTATATATTTATTATTTATATATTTATTATTATATATTTATTATTTATATATTTATTATTTACATATTTGTCATTATATATTTATTATTTATATATTTGTCATTATATATTTATTATTTATATATTTGTCATTATATATTTATTATTTATATATTTATTATTATATATTTATTATTTATATATTTATTATTTACATATTTGTCATTATATATTTATTATTTATATATTTATTATTATATATTTATTATTTATATATTTATTATTATATATTTATTATTTATATATTTATTATTTACATATTTGTCATTATATATTTATCATTATATATTTATTATTATATATTTATTATTTATATATTTATTATTATATATTTATTATTTATATATTTATTATTTATATATTTATTATTTATATATTTATTATTTATATATTTACCATTATATATCTTTTATTATATATTTATCATTATATATTAATGATTTATGTATTTATTATTTATATATTTATCATTATATATTCATTATTTATATTTATTATTTATATATTTTCCATTATATATTTATTATTTATATATTTATCATTATATATTATTCATTATATATTTATTATTTATATATTTATCATTATGTATTTATTATTTATATATTTATCATTATATATTTATTATTTATATATTCATCATCATATATTTAATCTTTATATTCATTATTTATATATTTATCATTGTATATTTGTATATTTATCATTATATATTTATTATTTATATATTTATTATTTATTATTATATATATATTTTTTTATATATCTATCCTTATATATTTATTCTTACATATAATCATTTAATTATGCACTGTATTGAGAGTTTCTGAGACAGTAAGTATTTGGCTACTGTTTCTTTATTGTGGCTGGACTGATACATATATATTAGAACAGTGCCTGTTCCAAAATGGATTAAATTAATTCCCCACTACTTTCGATTCCCTTAAGAATTAAAATACACACATGATAATACTAAGCAACATATCTAGTATTCTTGCCCCAATGTTGATTAAAATCCATTACATAATTTGATTCTATAAAATATCTGAAATTTGAACCTAATAAGAAATTGAAATTTTGAGAATTTTACTTAATTGGTGTCTAGTTAATATGGATGAAATTTAATGCAAATTTTTAAAAAATTTAATTGTGAAATCGAAGGTTGTTCCCATATTATGCCTCTTAAAATCTTTAAAAAAATACTCTAAAGAAACTAAAATTTTGGAAATATTTATTAACCTATTAAAATTTCACACATCAAAGTTATCTGAATTTTCACAAAGGGTTTCCACCCCCTTTGCATAAAACTAAATTCAATTAAATATAGCCCATATTACCGATTCTATTCCTAGCAAATCTGCTCCAAAATTCATAATTTCACAAAAAGACTATTTGGAGTACTGATAATTATGATCCTGTAACCAAAATTCCATTTGCTGCATATTTCAGACAATACAAAGACATTTATAATACAGACTATACAAATTGGACCTTTTTAAATAGTTTTTTTTTTAAGAAAATTGCTGAATTCGTCAATTAGATATTGCCACAAAAACCCAGCTGAATTCATCAATTATATATTGCCACAAAAAACCTAGCAACCTTACATTTGTTGAAGCGATACAAATTACTGATGAAATTGCCCTAAAACATCTCTTTTCAGAAAAGGTAGAAACAAATGAATCTCATCAGAAAAGACAACTAAAACTTCACAACTTTTGCTAGTGTAGTTAGCAAATACTGTGATGATTTCAAGCTGTTGTAGTTAAGTGCTAACAATTTTAAATGCCTTATATTTGCAAAAAGAGTAGGCTCAGATTCATCGCTCATAAATCTTCAACTATGAACTAAAAAAAATATCACTAAAGAACAAATAAAATTTGAACTAATGACTACAGTTACATTACAAGGAAAAGATTTAAAGTTGAAAATGTTTGTGATGAGGAATTCAAATAACTTTTTGAAGATAAAAGTTTTAATTATGGAATATGTCTATAAATTCTTTCTGTCAAATATATAAAAAAAACTTAAATGGTGAAACAGGGATTAAAGAATCAAAAGAAAGTTTTTCAGAGGATTTATTTTGGTAGACTGTAAAGATATAGCTGAAAAGTTTGAATTAAAACTGAATATTCAACTGTTTTTTTTTTAAGAAAGAAATGCCCCATTCTTACTATTAAATAAAATTGCCATGTAATTAGATAGGCTCGGAAAAATATGTGCTATTGAAGGTTGAATACAGCAATGCGCTTCACCTACTTAAAAGAAAACTAAAGAACTTCATGTGTGTGCAGATTTTTCCACAGGATTAAATTAGACACTAAAGAAATATCACTATCCTATGCCTATTACAGAAGTGTTATTCGCTAAACCCCACAGAGGATAACTTTTTTTTTTCAAGTTGATGTAAGTATCTAATCCATGGATGAGGAGTGTACAAAACTACCAGGTATAAATACACATAGGAGTTTGTACAAATTTGAAAGATTGCCATTTGGGGTAAGATTATACCATATTTCAACAAGTAATTCATGTATTTTTAGTAGACTAGCGTTTGCAACAAACCACCTAGACAACATTCTAGTAATTGGTAAAAGCACTGAGAAACACAAATTATTTAAAAAGAATCCAAGACTATGGTTTCAAATTGAAAGAGGAAAAATGCATTTTTTTTATTGAAAAAATAAAATATCTCGGTCAAATTATTGAAGAAAGAAAAATCTTTTTTCAATAATTTGACCGAGATATTTTATTTTTTCAATGAAAAAATGCACTTTTCCTCTTTCAAAAACCCTAGATTGGGTCTAGAGAAGAGAATGCCAGGAGGAATTAAAAAAAAAAAAAGTTTTTCACATCTGCATTATTTTTAATGCAGATCTCAAATCAAATTTTTAATCCTGATCTCAAAATCATTGTAACTAATGATGCTAGTTCATATGGCATTGGAGCTTCCATTTTACACAAAATGGAAGATGGTTCATTAAAACCTATTACTCATGCATCTTGTACATTGTTACCAGCAGAAAAGAGTTATTCACAAATTGAGAATGAAACATTGGTTATTTTTTTGTAGTCACTAAATTTCATCATTTCATTCGTGGAAGACATTTTTATCATAAACCAACTATAAACCGCCATGAACAATTTATGGACTGAAAAAGGATTTACCGATGCATACTGCAAACAGACTAAAGAGATGGGGAACCATTCTTCTAAATTACAAAATAGAGTAACTTTCGTCATCAAAAATCACTGATGGATTATCTAGACTGATCCCAAAATATACTGCACCCTTTGAAGATATAGTGAGGGCCTCTCTACAAACAGAAGTTAAGATAAAAATAGATTGAATAACATTATTAGAAAACTTGGAGAAATAAAGGAAAACGCAATGAACAATGATTTCTTAGAGAACATAAAAAAGAGGATAAAAGAAAAACCCTGACAAATCTCACAAGTGTAGTCCATCTGTGATGTAGTGATGTATGCCAATCAAGTGGTTATTCCTGGAGTATTACAAAAAAAAAATTCTAAGAAAATTTCATAATGGTTACCCAGACATTTCAAGAATGAAAAGTCTCATGAAAAATTATGCATAGTGGACGAGCATGGACAAAAACATTAAAAATTATGCAATGGTTATACTTTAGAAACAAAATCATCTATAAAGTTCAGACACTGGCCCAAAATTAACCGAATGTAGTCAAGGTTTCATATAGATTTTACTGAACTATTGGATGATTTCTATTATATAATAGCAATGGACAATTTCACAAAATGGTCTCAAATATTAAAATGTAAGCAACCAACTACAAAAATAACAACTGTTTTTGTTTTTTTTTTGCATAAATTGTTTGCATGTTTCAGGGTTGTTGACTGTATATTATCAGACAATGGTACGCAATTCATATCTAGTGAATAGAAAATATTCTGTCACACTTTGTAGTGGAGCATATCACAATCGCACCATATCATGGGAGAAGCAATAGTCAGGCAAAAACAGTTTGTCAAAACGTTTACAAGAGTGCATAAAAAAGCAAGGTGTATATTTACTGAAAAGGTCATTCAAGAATTTTTACAAGTATATAGAATGACCCTTAATAACAATGTTCCATCTTCCATGATGCCAGCAGAAGCAATGCTTGCAAAGAAGATCAACACAGTTTTTGATGAACGGTTGCAAACACATAAGAAATCAGATTATGAAAAAAAAATGCCACAAAAGGGCATTTTAAACTCTGAGAAATTTTTTTTTTTGAATATTCAGGAACAATATTCAATGTTTACAATATGGAATGGTTGATCCACTCAAACAAGACCGATGATGAGGCGAGATTCTGTCATGATTTCTCCATTGCTTATGACCTCACTCAGATTGTTCACGAACCCACCCATGTGCCCGACACTAACGGCCAGTATGCAAGTCACCTAGACCTTTTTCTTACAACTTGCCCTGAACTATGTTCAGTTTCCGTTCTGTCTCCTCTTGGATCTTCCGACCACTCTGTTGTATCAATTAAGATAAAAATGAAATGTAATAAGTCCCCAGATGTACCTCTCCATCATACAGTATATCGATACACTAAGGCTGACTAGGATAGCTTCCGTACATTTATATCGGATCTACCTCTGCATTCCATGTATAAAAAGGATGTGTCCTCTATAGTATCAGACCTGACGGAATGGTTAATTGTAGGTATAGACAGTTTCATACCCTCAAAAAAGTTCCAGCAAAAACCTAACAGCCAGCCATGGTCCTCTCTAGAATGTGCTACTCCCATTGCATACAGAAATCACTTTTTCCATTGCTTCCAACATAACAGATGTATGGAGACTAAAGTCGCTTTCAGGAATGCCAGCAACCATTGTAAGAAAGTAATAAAGAATGCAAGAGAGTTGTATGCTCAGTCCGTCAAGTCCAAAGTAACTGAGCAGCAGCTTGGTTCCCACCAGTTTTGGCAAATAGCAAACAGAATCCTGAACAGAAGCGTGTGCTCTATCCCAACTATCATCAATGGACCTGAGTTAATCTCATCAGCATCAGACAAAGCATAATTCTTTGCCAAGAACTTTGCAGCTAATTCTACCCTTTGCGACCAAGGCTGCCAACCCCCAATTATTTCCTTCTGTATCAGAAAACACACTATGTGATATACATATATCTGTACGTGATGTTGCCAAGCTAATCAAAAACCTTGATTTCAGTACAGCAACTGGTCCTGACGGTATTCCAATTATAGTATTCAAAAGACTTGAACTAGAACTAGCGCCCATACTTACAAAACTGTTTAAACATTGTCTTAAGGAGAATTGCTTCCCATCATCCTGGAAAATCTCATCAGTATGCCCTGTATTTAAGAATTCAGGTGATCGCTCATCCCCCTCTTAGTACAGGCCAATAAGTCTCCTGTGCATCATGAGTAAGTTGCTGGAATCTGTGTTAAATAGAGAATTAATCAACCATCTCAGCAAAAAATAACCTTCTTAGTGACACAAAATTTTGTTTCCGTTCTGCTAGATCTACAGCAGTTATATTTCATAGGATTAGTGAATCTCTCGACGGAGGGAACCTTTCTAGGGCAATTGATCTTGACATATCAAAGGCCTTTGATAGGGTATGGCAGAAAAGCTTACTTCACAAGATCTCCAGCTATGGTATAGCTGGAAATGTCTTCTCAATTATTAAATCATTTCTCTCTGATAGGTTCATAAGTGTAGTAGTTGATGGGCAAAAATCACAAGCTCACAGTATTAATGCTTTAATGGTGGCTGCTCTGACGAAGCACTTGTACCTCCTTGACGTGACTACCCCCGACAAACCCGACAAGCAACTAAGTCCCACCCCTTTACAGTAGAGATCCCTAGGTGTAAGAAAGCCTTTTACTCCAATAGTTTTTTACCCAGAACTGCAAGTCTTTGGAACTCCCTTCCGGGATACTGCTTTCCCAACTGTACTGATATGCAGAAGTTCAAGTGTAATGTGAACAAACATCTTGCTACTCATCTCCCTTCATAATGCCCCCACAAATTGTCCCCGATAGTAGCCCCCTACTTCAAAATGGCACTTGCCTTATTTGGGGTGAAGATTGAATAAAAAAAAAATAAAAAAAGTCCCTCAGGGGTTCATCCTGGGCCCAACTCTTTTCCTGATCTACATTAATGATCTTCCAAATCACAGCCTTATCTCATTTGTAGACATTTATTCTGATGACACTACCATCTATGGTAGCACATCTAAGACAGTAAACAACCAAGTTCTCTCCAATTCTCTCTCCTCTGATCTTGAGCAAGTGGTACAATGGGGAAAGAGGTGGCTTGTTACTTTTAATGCATCTAAAACCAACCTTTTATCTTTACATCATCAACGCTCTGATCCACATCTGGCATCAATTGAAATGAATGGCTCTCATCTTCAGGAAGCCTCAAGTTTTGACAAGCTTCTTGGCTTGACCTTTACTCCTGATTTTAAATGGAA
>NC_136491.1:65965422-66041535 GCF_053919585.1 Euprymna scolopes
GATTTTAAAATGTACACTAAAAAAGAGAATAAAATAATAACAAACAGACATATTATTTTTAATTGTATCAATAATTTTAAATATAAATAAGTTGTGCTGCAGTTCCACAGTTCTATGCACGAGCCACCACTGGAGGAAATGATAAAAATGGACATAAAAGAAAAATAGATAAAGACCTGATTAGTTTGGAAGTCAATTTCTAAAAACCGTCCAAAACATGCCAACATTTAAAATGAATGTTAACTATGCATAATGGTGATGCTGAAAACATAAAAAAATGTTGACTTAATATTTTCAGAAGGAAGATTTTCAGTTTCATATGCTGGAAAAGTTGTGGATGAATTTTGATAATTTAAAACTATAAGTTTCAATCAAGTTATATTTTATAGAAAAATATAAAAAATTATTATTTTGTGACGGTAGCTGACGGTAGTTTTTGAAGTATCAACATCTCTCTTATATAGACACCTGGATGGCCTATTCTTACATTGTCAGGCAGAGGTCTACATCTGTAGGTTTTGTGAATATTTTCAAGAGATTAGATAGGCCTACAAAACTTAATACACTTGGTTTTTATCTTTTCAGGTACTCCCTTATACTTGAAGGATGATTAAAGTTGATCAGATTCTTTCTTCAAGTTCACCAGGATCAGGAAAGGACCTTAACACACTTTGGCACTTATGCAGAACATGAACTGCGCTGGAACAACGGTGTTATGTAGAAATCCATTCTTTACTGTTCTGTATCTTCATCGTTAATAAACTAATGCACCACAAAAATCGGATCCAACTTGAAAAATTAAATCCCTCAAAAATGTAGGATATAACGAGCCAACTTACCAGAGTATAGCGATGCTCTTCTAATTTCCAAAACGAACGATTGCTTTCTAGTTATGCTAAGAAATGGCAGTTCTTTTATTTCTTTTTTATGGCGGCTTCAAATAACCAAAAGTTTTAGACCAATCAGAAAAAAAGGTTAATTATTCTAAAAATGTATCTATATATAAATGATTAATTTATATATAGATACATTTTTATTTTTAGTTTATATTTAATAAAAAGTATCAGAAATACGACACCACACATCCTTATGATTTGCTTATGTTCTTGTTAATTATGAATGCAATTATCAAATTATAAAGAAAACAAATAGCACTCACTCTCATTGACTTATCAAAATTCAGAAATTCATAAAAAGGAAAATTGACACAACCCAATCAAGTAAAGTCAAGAAAAATAAAAACTTAAAACTGAAATAATTTAAATTTGTATTTGATAATAAAATTTTTAAATGATTTATCTGTTTGAGTTCTCTTGAAATGAATTAAGATTTTCCATCTTTAATAGAACTGTTTACTTGAAAAACAACAGCAATAAAAATTATGTGATATTGCAGTGCAATACAATATCACTATCAATACAAGTAAACGTATTGAATGTTTAGCATGTAATGAAAGTAATATTAGGATGATCAAAATAAGTTCTCTGCAATATGCAAAAATATTTCACTTTTATGAATTTGCGTCAATTAGGATTTCTTGGTCACCAATGCAGCAGCAATTGCACTTCCTTGGCCACTGGAATCCTTTGCAAGGATAATATTTGTCTGAAATGAAAAATAAAAAAATCCATTCATTATTCATTTTCAAATCTTTCAGTATTTCTTGTTTAAATCAATTGTCAAAGGAAAAAAATTTCACAGATCAAATTGTCATAAATATTTCATCAGATAGATTCCCAAAATGTTCTTAGACATAAATTTATTAGAGCTATTTTGAATAACATGTTTTAACAAATTTCTTACTGTGAATGTCTTACAAGCGGGAATCAAAGATTGGAACTCAGTTGAGCACATTCCATGGAAATAATAATTGACCAAACGGGTATCAATGATGCGAAGAGAATAAATTAAGATAATTATATTTTATCCGCACATTTCTTAAAAAGCCAAATCTAAATTTAACACTATTTTCTTGTATATATATATATATATATCATTCTCTACAGTTTTATTTTTTTTTTTTTTATTTCTCCAACATATTTTAACCATTTTTACTTGACTTATTTTAAAACAATTTCCTGACTAAACTTTTGCCATGCTACATTGATGTGGTAGGGGGGGGGTCCTTACAGTTTATTTCTCAAATCTTATATCACTAAGACATTCTTCTGAATAGATACAAAAATTTCTCCCGAGCAGTTCAACATCCAGTGATCGTATATCTAATCCTCATTTAGTTCTTTATATCACTTTGAATTTTACCTTAAATTTTCATTCTATCCCTAAGCTAAGATGAACACCTCATAATACTCTGTTCAGCTACTTTTAAAAAATTAGATAGACGCAGTTACAATATCAGAGACTCCCTTGAAGTGCTCTGTGCTTGACCTAGTCTATGGACTAGAACAATAAACCACAATACTATGTACCTCTCACAAAACCGTAAAAATGCCGCTGTTAGTATGCTACATATATTCTATAGATACTTTACCTCCAAGACAACTGCCTTTATCTGTTTTGCATGACAAACATTTTTTTTTTAACTCTACCCTAAACTCTATACCCTAACGTGTAATTATACTGTACTGTTATTTAAATCCTCTCTCCTGATCACTAACTAACCAACTGCTCTATTTCCCAAACTCTCAACCCTTAGCCTTAATAGACTGACATTTCGTAAATTGATACACTTTTAACACCTAAAGATTTCTTAGGCATGCTTTTGATTATACTCTTATCCCATAACTAAGCTTCTAAGTAAATACTTACTAGCCGTAGTCCTATACATAGATTAAAAGTGATCTATAATGAACAGCAGCCCTTAATATCTTTCTTTTGATAGGAGATAGTATTGCAATAATTTATGCACAAACTGAACCGGTACACATCATAATACAAACTTTCAGATATTAAAAGAAAGGCAAAGCCATCTTCCTTCGTTAGAAGTCTGAAGACAAACTCAATGTCTAAAATTCCATGCATTCGTATACAATGAAAACATGCTACTTATCCATCTATATTTAATTATACTTACAGAATACACCATAACTTATATCTTTCAGGTATACCTGTTCTAAACTGTACTCTAAATCAAATGTTTTCTTGTATCTATACTAAGCATATATCTTATCTTTCAGTCATATTAAAAACTCAGTTTGGGCACCAAATTTTAATTTCTAATATTAAGTAAATCATACTTTAACATGTTATCCTATTCCTAAACTTACAAAACTATATCTAACCATACATTAACTCGTCTCTCTTAAACCAATGCTGTTGCAAATTTATTTGCTTCCACTGCATGAATTTTTACTTATCCCCTCTCCCATTAACAATGAAAATGGAAAGCATAGTAATGTCCTTTTTAATCACTTCGAGGAGTATAATTTTTCAGTAGATATTAACTTAAATAACAGATTAATATTAACTACCCATGCGGGGTCGCAGAAATACCTGGATTAGGACCCAGGCGTGGAGCGAACCCTCTCGGTGCTGATGAACCCGTAGATCTTCCCAGGTCATCCATCTAGGAGAAGGAAAACTCTGAAGCTAAACCTAGGGGAGGGAGGCCTCTTCAGTACCGGACGACAACCTTCCTAGAGCTGGTGACTCAAACAAATCACCGGTTGGCAAACCTAAACTGCTTAAGGAGGAGATAGGCTTTGTCTATCGCCCGGCTTTTATACTCCTTCTTTGCCTATTAGCAAGGTATAGAGGTGCTATCACAGGGACTCATCAGAATCACTCAGTGGTTGACCTTGTTTCCTAACTAGGGCAATGAACGCCGTTTTTTCCCTGCTCCTGACACATCCCATCCCCCTAAACTGGACACTGTGGGGGTGCTTTAGTACCATATATGCCGGTACATTTGGACTGGGCTGACTTTGTCTAATGGGTTGAGGGTACTGGATTGACAGTTCCTGACTGCTGTTTCCGACTGATAGTACAAGAGCCCTAACTCTTTGGTAGCGTTTAGAGCGGCTGCTCCATCAACAATTGTATAATATTGGGATGATTGTAGTGCCATGTCGCACATGGAAAGGGACCCTGCATTCATCCTTAGTGGGCTTTCCTGAGGCCACAATCCTGTAGGTGAGTACAGCTAATGGTCTACTTGCATTGCATGTCTGATATTCTGCACAACCACTTGTCCAGCACCTCTCACTCACCCTAACTGAAACTTTTAAATTAAATAAAATGAAATGACAGCTCAAGCAAAAGTTATGTTTAAACCAGGATCAAACTCAAAGAAAACCAACCTGCCTCCTTCCTTGAGGCTTGCATTCACGAATATCTGCGGGCTTAGAACTAACTTAGATGATGTTGAATCATTTCTTCTTGTAAACATCCCGGATATATTAAGTGAAACTAACCTACACTCCTCTATTCCCTTTAACCACTTTAACATGCCTGATTATCTCCCACTCTGCCGTAAGGATTCGGACAGACATATGCATGGGCTTGAAGTCTATATTTGTAACACCCTCCCCCTGACTAGAGAAACAAAACTAGAATCAGATGGCCAGGCCTTTATGTGCTTCAGACTAAACATGCAACATAATATTAGCTACTTGTATTTTCTCTTCCGCTCTTCCTCAACCCAGGACTGTACCCTAATAAACAAAGTCTCTACAGCATAGATATAGCACTCTCTGTCAATACTAGCGCACAAGTACATGTATTTGGTGACTTCCATATCCACCACAGCAACTGGCTTGGATTCTCTAATTACACAGATGGTAGCACAACACATAGCTTCTCTATATCTCATTCCCTATCTCAGACAGCTACATTTTTAACATGTTTCCCAGACCAGCAAGATCAATATGCCTCACTTCTAGATCTATTTCTGACAACAGTTCCCGATGATTGTACAACAAATGTCCACATCCCACTCAGGAATACCGATCACGCTGTGATAATGATAGAAATCACCCTAAATTTTTGCCCTAAAACTGAAGACCCACTGCTTAAACAACAAGGTATTACAAAAAGGCTGACTGGGAAGCCATCAGGGAACTCATCAGAGATGCCCCATGGGGAAATATCTTTTCTCTTCTAGTGGAACAGTGTGCAAATGAGACCACTGAATGGTTCAAAACTGCAATCGAAGCACATGTTCCCACACAGAAATTCTATAGCAAGCCCCACTCTCCCCAATGGTTTACTTCTGCTTGTGCAGCTGCCATTGTTCAAAGGCAGCATGCGTTCTGCAGATTCAACCAGCAAAAGTCCAGTACCAACAGACAGAAGTATATAGAAGCTAGAAGTAATTGTAAGAGAGTAATAGCGACAGCTAAGACAGATTACACTGAAACTACTAGAAAACGCATCGAAGCACAGAAATTAGGAACCCGTGATTTTTGGAAAATCTACAACAGTGTTGTAAATAATGGGCTGTCAACGATTCCCCCTCTATCAAAGAATATGATATAAATGCGGGAGTACCTCAGGGGTTTATCCTTGGACCTCTATTATTCTTGATATTCATAAATGACCTCCCTGATAAAATTGTTTCGGAGATGGGTATATTTGCTGATGACACCACTTTCTATAATAGGCATGAGGGGGAAACAAATAAACATATCTAAGGAAATGGCAGTAACAGTAGAGGATGACCTCCAATCTATAGTGGAATGGGGACAAAAATGGATGGTCACATTAAATGATGCCAAGACTAAACTTGTTTCCTTCAATAACTACAAGAAACCTTCTCTACCACCAATAGCAATGGCCAAGAACACATTACCTGAAAGTACTTCCTTTAAACTCCTCGGCATAACATTTACAGGGAACATGAACTAGAATAGATACATTGAGAGCATTGCCAAGGCTGCTGCGAAGAAAGTGGGCTCTCTCTATCGTGCTAGAAAACTACTTACGCCTGAAAGTATCCTGTACCTCTATAAGGCCACCATTCGCCCATGTATGGAGTACTATTGTCACATTGGGCTGGTGCATCTGCTGCTTGTCTCTCACTCCTGGACAGAGTTCAAAAGAGAGTCACCAACCTGATAGGTCCTGAACAATCATCTAAGCTTCAGCCTCTGTCCCATTGATGAAATGTTGCACCCTCTGCCTGTTTTAAAAATACTTTAATGGTGAATGCTCTGACGAACTACAAACACTTGTACCTCCTCGACATGACTACCCTGACAAACCCAACAAGCAACTAAGTCCCACCCCTTTACAGTAGAGATCCCTAGGTGTAAGAAAGCCTTTTACTCCAATAGTTTTTTCGCCAGAACTGTAAGACTTTGGAACTCCCTTCCGGGATTCTGCTTTCCCAACTGTACTGACATGCAGAAGTTCAAGTGCAATATGAACAAACATCCTGCTACTCATCTCCCTTCATAATGCCCATGCAACTTATGTCCCAGATAGTAGTTCTCTACTTCAAAGTGGCACTGTTCCTTGTTTGGGGTGAAAATTGATTAAAATTGATTAAAACAGAGAGAGAGAGAAAGTAGTACAACATATTTTCTGTGAAAAATAGGTTTTGTTAATAAATTACCAAAGCAAAGATAAAAAAATATTTAAAAAGTGCGTTCCATATTGAGAAATCCCATTAATTATTTTTTTAATATCAATTTATAAAAAAGCAATATATTATTATTTTGATGTGAATGGGTTCAGTGATGAACGTAAACTGTGATAGAATAATGCCCTCTTAGATCTGTATTTTGAGATTATCTCAACCCATTAAGCTTTATCCTTGAGTGTCCTACATAGCAAAAAAAAAAAAATAAATAAAAAAATAAAAACAGTTGTTCATAGGAAAAGTAAAAAATTCCTTAAATGGATTTATGTTAATCTTAGTAGAAAAGAAAGAATGATTAAAGTTAATTTAGATGTAAATCATTCATTGTTTTATATCATCATGGTAAACTGAAGAAAAAAAATTAATGATTAAAAATTTATGACTTTCTATGCATGAATTTGATCTCAATCTTCAACATATCAATATTAAACTCTTGTTTCACATAAACGTCTTTTATTCATGCAGAATTTGATGATATAAAGTTTATAAGTGTATGCTGTGTTGATAGTTATGGAATAAATAATTCAACATAATGAAATAAATAATTCAACATAATGAAATACGAAAAACAGTAATTGAAAATTGTTTATATATTCATCAACGTTTCGTCTTTATTTAAGATGAGTCACTTCATTTTTTCAAGTGTTGTGTACATTATAACTTCCTGCCAAACACACGCACACACACAGAGAAAATTCAATTTACATTTATATACTAAACAATGAACAGGTGGATGGTTGACGTAAAATTAGTCTTCAAAACATTGTGTATAATTAAAACATTAATTCATATGAATAGATTTTGAATCAAATAGAAATTTTACAGTAAATGACAGTAAAGTGAAATCATTCTTAGATTCAGGGTTAAAAACTATAAAACAAATCATTACAATTATTCGGGGCCCGTGGCGCAGTGGTTAGTGGCATTGAGTCTCGATGGTTCCAGGTGAGCATTGTCTGAAGATAGCAGTTTCAATCCTATGCAAGCAAGCCAGAGGATTAGTTGGCCAAAAGATGGTGAGATAATAGCAACTATGGAAGGCAATAATTACTGGGGATACAATTACAAGACTCATAATTCCTATCCCATCGCAGTTAAACACCTGAAGAAGGCCAGAAGATGAGTTGGCCGAAATGTGGTGAAACAACAACAACAACTATGAAGATGAGGATAACAAAAAAGTCTGCAAAAGAATGAATACACAAATCATTACAATGTTTGAACATTGAACAATCATTTTACACATCTGTTATTTGCAATAGCAAATTTCAAGTAATGAACACATTTTAAAATTTATGTAAAATACATTTAAAAATGTTCATTATCATTAATGGCACTGAGCAATTTGGACTATTAACTAATAAATCTCTTCCATGAATGTGTTTCAGCAGTTTAGGAAAATGCTAAAAAAGAAAGTGATCAATGCATAACTTACAAAATCATTGCTAAAATAGACAAATCAGTCTAATTTTGCTAGTATATCATGACAGTGGAACTGATAAACAATATTTATAGAAAGGTGATCATTTGTTTGGCTATCCATAAGCTGAAGTAGACATAATCAATGTTACTGAGTAGACATAAACATTGATATTCGCTAGAATTAGATAAACATTGATATCATATTCGCTAGAATTAGATAAACATTGATATCATATTCGCTAGAATTAGATAAACATTGATATCATATTCGCTAGAATTAGAACTCTTCAAGAGTATAATTTTATAAAAAATCCAACCGTTCATTTAAACAAATGACAAATAAAATTAAGCAGTTCTAAGATCTTTATTCATAGTTGGCATCCAAGTTTTATGGATCATCCAACTTTTTCAACTCTTCTACCTGTCTTTGCATTTAAGAATCACATTTCTCATCACATGGCCAAACCAATGCCAGGAGTTTATCAAGTTTTAGTACATTCAGAGTATCAGAGCTGATATGCCAGGTCTGATTTGATTCAACATTGCATGTCTATATGATTCTTCCTCTGAAGAACAAGTAAGGATTGGGCAGAGGCTTGGCACTCACATCTATACAGCATCTAATACAGTTGCTATATACCCTCCTGCTGGTATAGTTTATAATGTCGGGAAAGAGAACAGGAGAGTTTAATCATATATTTATATTGTAAATATTAAAATTTCAGGGGATATAATTTATAAAATTTAACACTATCACAGACACTTATCTCCCTTTACTCTGCTATTGCATTGGCAAACCCAATTATTTTAATAGTTCATAACTTGATCATGACAACATTCAGTTCATTCCACAGAAACACTTCCACATACATTTAAAGTTAATTTTTTTTATTGTATTGTTGGTAAATGGAATGATTGGATAGATGGCTAGAAACATTATTTCAATCTAGCTAAATGTTGATCTCGAGATGTAGAGGTTTAATATGAGCTCATATCATGTGTATTTCACTCAGCTGCAGCATGTAGACATAGACATTGGCATGTAAAATTAAGATTGGAAGGAATATAGATATATAGATATATATATGGAAGACAAAATTCAAACTTTAACAGCTTTAAGAGCAAAACTGGTGAAGATATTTTATTTAATAAATGAATATATTTATTAAAACAAATTCAATATTTTGAATTATAACACATTTTTTATCAGAAAAATCCATTTTTTTCTTTTTTTTTTTACATCGCATGGTGGTGATAATGCTTGGGACAACTTCAGATGTTGTTGAAGGTTTGAATGTTCAATACAGTGTGAGCATTGATCAACGCGTATGTCATATAAAATAGGAATTCACTGTTTTAAGCACTGTTGATATATGGAATACAAAATTCAAACTTTAACGGTTTTAAGACACAAAACTAGTGCAGACAAATATATTTTAGTCTTAAATTTTTATTCTTCTATAACAAGCTCTGTTTCTTATTTTGATTGTATTGAGCTTTTTTTATTTCGTTGGGATTACTATATAAATATTAATATTTTTTTTTATTTACTTCAAGTTTACAAAACCTTTTGGCTTCTAAACTTAATCTTTACTGATTGCTTATATATATATATATATATAATAGCAGGGAAACTCGACATCGCCCAGGTTTGACTGACAATCAACAAATGTTTCACACTAGTTTTATTGTCATCAAAATCGTTAAAATCGCCCAATTTTCAATCAAATCAATTGATTGCCTCCCCTATTTGGGGATCCATCATGGTACATCAGGACGAAGCTTCACATGCCTCCCCATAGTGACTAAATCCACAATACATTGTAGTTTACTGTAGATAAATTACTGTTGATTTTATAAAATCATTTTTATAATGGCTTGAATTAAAGTTTAAAATGCAAAAGTCCAGCATCATGTTTCAGTTGTAATCTAAACAGAAACATTTAGTTTGAATGCGCCTCTATGATATCAAAGAACCTGCTCTTGATTTCATATGCCTGACCTTTCTACTTGTGTGGTGATAATGGCTTAAACTTAAGTTTAAAATAAAAAAAGTCAAGTATCATGGTTCAATTGTGTTTTAAACAGAAACATTTATTTTGAACGCATCCCTGTCATAATATGCATTGGTGTCATCACAAAAAATAAAATAATTCTTTATGCTAAATAGAGATACTAAACCTGAAGCTATAATATGTACATAAATATTAATCTCAATACTATCTTTGTATTTTTCTTATAAAATCTTATAAAAAAATTATTTTATATCATTAAATGGTTGTTATGACATGTCTGGGATTTTTTAATATCCCCCTCTCTTCATGAAAATATACTTGCTTACCTTTGTCTGTGGAGACAGAGACTGTATAATCTCCATCATAAACTTATGATATTTGGGGTGGTTTTCATATAAAGAACCATCGACTGCAATTGTCACTTCATCTCTCTTTGTTCGGTCAACAAGTGCAGATAAGGCTGAGAAACAAAAGGATATGACATGGAAGTTGAGAAACAAAAAGAGCAATTTACGTTATTTTCTTAATCTTTTACTTTGATGGCTTTTATTTTTATTTCTATTTGTAGTTTTATCTATTTTTGATCTTTTTAAATTTAATTTTATGATGAGTTTCACATTAAATATATATATATATATGTGTCAATTTCATATATATATATATATTTATACATATATATATATACACACACGTACATACATTTATATATATAGATAGATAGATATTGTTATATTGGTAGAGAGGCTAGTTGATATCGGTTGATAAATTGGGAAATAATCATAACGGAATAAGAAATATTTTTTTTAATCTCTTAGGGACCGCCTACAGCGAATGGTAAATTTAAATTAAAATAAATATGAAAGCATGCACCTCCCCCTTGCCTACGGCGAATGGTGAATTTAAATTCAATAAAAAAAAAAAATAAATAAATAATAATAACAAACAAATAACACACTAGCATTCGAGGCGTACACACACACCCCTCCATCCCTCTGAAAATGCAATGCGCAAGAGAGCCCACTATCAGCAAAGCTGATGAAAGGGAGAGAAAGAAAAAGTGAAAGTCGACGCAGACGAGTAGAGAAAGCAGTTTTTGAACTGAACTTTTTTTTAACGGTGCAAAACGATAGCGTTTGTATAAAAATATTGAGAGGCAATAAAACAAAAAGAAAAGAAAAAGAGACTGTGAAGAGCAGTGAACATTGTCAAATGGACCAGTTGTTTTGTTTACGTTTGAGCGAATAATGAATAAAAAAAAAATTAACAAAAATTCGCTATGAGCCGGTGATGCTTAGGAATGCCCAAAGCGCAACGTAAACAGATTTCCCTAAAATAAACAAGGGTTGAATTCTTTCGGCCGAGAATGGACATCATGAAAAGTTCATGGTAAAAATATTAAAGATGAATAAGAAGAGAGTTGCAACGAACAAAAATATTGTCATGTCGACGGACGTCCCCATCCAAGAAGTAACCAAACAGGAAAAATCTTGCGAATGATGAACTTTGCGGAGACATTATGAAACATGAAAGTCCAATTGGATAAAGTTAGGTGACTATTATGATTTCCCCATCCCGATATCCCCACTCCTTCTCCTTGGCCGAACCGTCATACCATAATGGAAATGGTATATACATTTTCTCTTATATTATTTTTTTGTTTGCCACCTTGTTTTATTTTCCTTCTTTTATGATGTTTTCTTTTTTATCATTCGACCTCATCCCAACCTATTGCGGTGTGTTATTAAATTTAAGGATGCTGAATAAAATTTGTGTCATTCTTGCTTTGAGTTTAAATCGTTCGGAACAAAATGTGCTAATGAGAACCTCAGACAACGTGTCAAATAGGTCACAAATTGTGGACGACACTTTACTTTAAGTAATATTCATATATAATGTAATATGTGTGTGTGTGTGTGTGACTTTTTCTGTTTGTCTGAGGAACGGTCTCTACCAATTTTTCTTTTGCCAATTTTTGGACTTGAAACTGATGTATAATTGGGGTTTGGATCTTTGGAACAAGTTTTATTTGATTTTAAGCTGATAAAAATAACTGATAAAAATAACTGATAAGAGGTCAAAATTTAAAAAAATTGGAACTTGGGAGGCATATGCCAATTTAAAGTGCTCTTCTACGCATACGTAAATATACATCTATACCTTTTACAACGTTATTTTTTTTAGTTTTAATAAGTGTTAGGATATAGTACAGATGATAATGAATAAGGCTATACATTTTGGTTTCAATTCTAGCTGATGGCACCTAAGTCATATTATGTTTTTATAACTTTTAAAATCACTATTATATATTGGGTACAATAATCAATAGAGTATTGGCTCTATAATTATAAATATGAAATTTGCATGAATTAAAATATTATATTTAAGAATATTTTATGATTGGGCCATACCAGGGGGCCACTCCTGTATATTGGGTACAATATAATAATCAATAGAGAATTGGCTCCATACTTAAAAATACAAAATCTGCATGAATTCAAATAATTATATATAGATATATATGTAATGTTGTTCTCTCTAACTGACTACCATGCCAGCCGGCTCTCAATATATGGCACACCACACAGCTGGCTCTCAGTATATTGCATCAGACATAGCTGCCAGGTTGGCTAGCTTGCTTTCGAAGAGGTAAGAGGAAGAGACTTGTATGCTTATTGAGTGTAAATTCCTTTTTCGTCTCCTACCTTACCTTCTGACCTCTATGCCTATATATGCATTCTATACTGTGATGTCATGCCCACATCACAAATGCTGACTCAGTATGTGAATTGTCATTTAAAAGCAGAACCAGACTATGTTTTATTTATATATATATATATATATATATATATATATATATACTTAGAGGTATAAGTGGAAAAAAAAAAACAGGATAAAAAGTGTTCAATATGTTAGTAGAGCTGAATGTATTTTTTTATTTTTTTATTTTACAACCTTAAAATATTAACTTAGACCATTGCAATTGTTTCAATAAATAGGGGAGTTTTCTGTCTGTTTCTTTGACTTTTACCATCTGAAGAAACACGAACTCCTCTGTCCGGTGAAACAATTGTAATGGTCTAAGTTAATATTTTAAGGTTTGAAAATGAAATGTGATGTGTAGATAGATATATATATATATATATATATATATATATATATATATATATATGATTGTTGAGCTGGATTAAATCCGACGATATGAAATAAAATGGAGGTGGAAGGACCTGGATACGTTGAGTATCCAGGTCCTTCCACTTCCATTTTATTTCATATATATATATATATATATATATATATATATGATCTCGGGAGAGGGATATATATCGTTTGTAGTAGCTTGGGGGGGGGGTCTTGTTTCAGTTTGAGTAATAAATCTGATATGTCGCAGTATGGAACCATAGGCAAAGAGGGTAATCTTAGAGTGAGGCTTGTGCACCTTTTTACGTCTCCTCTGAATGACTCTACTAGCCAGTATTTATGGTTTAACCAGCCAATCACAAAGGAAAGATCCATATGTACTCATATTCATTACATCATCTCCCATTGAGCTAAATTTTCTTGTGAAATTTAATTTAATATCTTCTCTTCTTAGGGTCTAGACATAGTCTATTTACATTTTTTCTGTCTTTTCTTACTCAAGTCTTGCCATGGTGACCTTTGACCCACTGGTATTTCTGGCTTTGTGTTTGGGGATACCTACATTGGAGAATTTGAGGATTCTCCATTGTAGAAATCTAACTTATTGGGATAGAAATTTCAAACAAATCATATAGCGTTTCCATTGGAATCTCTTTGGTACTTTCCATGACCTTTGTTGTGTGCCCAAGTCTCAACTGATTCTAATGTCTTTTGTATGGAAATTTGTTTCCTTTTATGTCATCTATGACCTGTTCAATTCTTTTGATAACAATTTCTTCTTCCCAAAATATTCTTCCAGCCCTTAAGTTTTTGAGAAACATTTTTTCCCCTGGCCTATAGACTTTAGTCACCTGTTTTTCTTTTATTGATGGTTTCTTCATTGGAATAAGCAACAGCCTATCAAACACAACATATTTTTCTGGTGAACATTAACTCTGCTGATAATAAACGTGACATCATATTTGGGTTTTGCATGATTCTGTAAACTGCCAAAAATTTCTGAATACTTCTTTCATTTGTGTTCATGTTTTGATTCTTCTTTAGGGCTCGTTTGAATGTGTCCACAAATTTTTCTGCTGTTCATTCAATCTTTGCTGGTAAACTAGTGTTGTCATAATCTCAATTGAAAATGTTTTGCAATATTCATTGAATTCTTTTCCTGTGAACTGTTTTTTGGAAGTCCAAAATGACTAAATATTTTATTAAGCAATTCCTAGCCACTTTGTGAAATTATCTATTATGACTAAGTAATATGATTGATTTATGGGCCCTACGTAGTTGATATACAATCGAGTCCATTGGACATCCATCTTTGGTCATGGATAAATTTGTACCAGCAGATCCCTTACTATCAGTTGGCATTCTCTACATTGTTTCATCACCATTTGTATATCCTGGTCCATATGTAACCTCTAGCAATTTCATTTGTAAAATCCTCAGATGACCCATGTGGAATTCTTTGAACAGTCAGCATTACTACTCTAATCCGTGTGTAGCAATACACATAGAAAAAGATGACACACTGTTTTCCTTTTTATTTTTCTTATTCCACTAACTTTTTCATTTTACAAATAAATTCTCTGATGCCTTTTTCACATTTTCTAGTGTGACCAGAAGTTTTCTAATCATATTGCATAACAGACTTAACAATTCACTTTCGTCTCTTAACGCCACTATCACTATTTCTTTGAGTGGTTCTAAATATTTAAGTATCAATCTTGATAATCTACTGGTGTTACCTACCTTTGTTGAAGGTAGATATTCTATTTTAAAATTATAATTCAATAGTATTATGCCCCAACATGCTGTATGTGTTGGTATACCTTTTTTCGGAACCATAAATTGTTATCAGCAATTTGTGATTTATTTGCAAAATAAACTCTCTTCCATATAAAAACCTGTGAAACTTTTTTTCGAACATAAATTATTGCTAAACTCTCTTTTAAAAATTTCATTCTGTGGGCAGCAACATTCTCAATGCATGTGCAATTGGCTTTGTAGATCCATCCTTGAACTTGTACAGTAGTATGACACATAAACCCTCCTTACTAGCATCTGCTGCTACAATGATTTTCCTCTTTGGGTCGAAATGTGCAATAAATCTGCTAACAAATAGTTTTTAATACTTTTTTAAATGACTGTTCATATTTTTTTGACCATGTTCACTTTGTGTCCTTTTTTATCAAATTGTATGTGTGAGCATGTTCGTAATAGCTTCAACCCTTTTTGGATCTGGTTTTTCTTCTTTTACTTTTTTTTTCTGCCCTAAGTATTTTATATTCTTTAAGAAGAACTCACATTTTTCAGAACTCAGCCTGAATCCTTATTCATTAAGTCTCTGAAAAATAATATGGGCTTTGTTCTGTGTCTCATTTTCGCTTTTAATCAGCTCATCACAATATTGCAGGAGGAAAGATCCGGGTGTATATATATATATATATATATATATATATATATATATATATATATATATATATATATATATATATATATATATATATATATATATGTCATTATTTAAAACCAATGTAGATCAATTAAAAACTTTTCTCTTTTGCAATATTGATTTTATTTTAATCATTTTCATACTAATCACGTTCATACTCACACTAGTTATTATGAGTTATCTTCACTGATAACACTCCAAAAATAGCCGATGTTCAGTTAAAATATGTAAAGACACAGTTAATAAATGCATGAAGTTAATACTGTTTGTTTTTTCTAAATTACTGACGTTAATTATATTCACTATAATACATAGTAAATGATAACTGATAATTCACCATTATTAGTTATTATTTCAATCATCATAATACCATATTCGTTCTGTCGATTGAACTATATAAAATATACCAAAATGAAAATGATGAAAAATTTGCTGCATAAATTATTTATAAATCTTATTAAAATCTTATTCATATTTTTTAACAACCAATTTCTACTCAAAAAGAAAGAAAATAATCTGCCCCTGACCTGCAGCAACGATGTAAGCTCCTCTCTGAGAAATTAATGCACAAACTTCTTTGACTAAAATCAGGTCAGCTTTCTGGGAAAATTCCAATAAGTCAAGATCTTTTAATACAGTTGTTGTATTTTTAAGGTCATCATCTGTATCACTAAAATAGAAGAAAAAATATCCCCAATAAAATATAATTACTGAATTGAAAATATATAGAATATTTTTTTTTAAACAGCAAACTTGAAATTGACAACTCTATTTTCTTTAATTGCAGATTTGGCAGCTGTCAGTTATTTTAAGTTCAGCTTGGTTTGGCTATTAATCATGTGGTTTCAACCACATGCCACACAGCATGCAATATGATAAATTTACTGAAACAAACATTTAATGAACAAATAATTTCACAAAATGGATCTGTAAACTGGCATGCAATTTAACCCCACTAGATTATTTTCTTTGGGAATATGTAAAGTCCCAGGTTTATGCTAATAAACCAGACACAATAGACCACTTGGAAGCCAACATTCGACATATTATTGCCAAAATACACCTTAATTTAATGTGTAGAGTTGTGAAAATTGGACCTCCAGATGATGCCAAATACACATAATCCATGGGGCCCATATTCCCAAAATTATATTTAAATTATAAATGCCAAAAATTAATCTTTGGAATAAACCAAATATTTATATAATTGAGCCTCCGTAATGGGGGGGAGGGGAAGTTCACCTCAAGCACACAAAAAAGGATTATAATTTCAGAAAGTATCTCCACTCCCGTTGCACCTACTCTCCTGCCTGATCTGGAATCGCTCAGCACCGAGAAATGAAGCTCGTTTTGTAGTTTCCAGCTTCACACGCACACGAGATTATGCGAGAACGCATGTAATAAAATGTTGGCCGCCATCTTTGTTTTTCCTTTTCTCGGCCTGAACTCACAAGCTGCACAGCCACGGTAAGACTTGTTTTTTCTTAGCTTCTAACTATAAGCCTCCCTGATCTGAGTTTAATGGTCCCTGTGGCCTCTGCCTCTCTGCTTGCCGGCTCAACCCTGGGATGTCTTCAGGATAATGCGAACGTTGACAGTTGCGGAACCGTCTTTGGCACTTGTCCCAATCTAGGCAACATATTATACCAGTAGACGGCTTGCTCAGGTGAGGTGCCTCGTCTTTCTACAACTGCCTTTATGGTGCAGTGGTTTCTCTCCACGATCCCGTTGCTACTGGGTTTGTAGGCAGCTCTGAAAAATTGTTAGATATTCCATTTCTTCATTACTTCCGTCACTGCTACTAATTAGAATGTGGTCCCATTGTCAGTTAACAACTCTTCCACGGGACCTCGCTCCAAAAACACCTCATCGAGGATTGCCGCTATTTCATTGCCTGTTCCTCCACGTAGCTTCTTCCATAGGGCAAATCGCCCACGCCCGCAATCAATCATGGCCAGGTAAAGTCCACCCCTGTAATGGGTGACATTGCATGCCAGTCTCTCCCAGATCCCACTCACCCCCAATTGACCAGCTTCATGCGTGCTTGGAGCAGGATCAATTGACTGACATCTGTCGCATGTCCTGACCACTTGCCTCACTTGCTCCTTGGTGACACTCGGGTGAACTTTCTTCACCAAGTACCACATCCTCTCTAGCCCCATATGGTGCAGATTGTGCAGCTCTTGCACGCCAACACCATCTAGATCCGATGCAGCAACAACATCTTTCTTTGGCAAAAGCCAACTCTTCTTCACTCTCATGAGAGCATCTGCTCGGTTCTTCTCAGAAGCCACCATGTCTACGCGAAGCTGCAAACAAAACTCCTGCATCAGCTCAGCTAGCATTCCAAGCCTGCGTTTCACTAACATCTCTGCTGCCCCTTTCGTTCACTTGAAATGAGGGACTTTAGCCAAGCAAACACTGTAGCAGAGTCTGTTTTGATGCAGATGTCATGCAGTCCCCATTTCAAGGCCAGATTGACCTCTTTGGTTATCGTATCTAATTTTGCTACATTGATGTGGCTAACATCATTCTTCTTCCTTAACTTCTTCTTCTTCATCTTCTGCAACCACTCCTCCAACTTCCAAAACGACCCCTGTTGCAATGCTGCTTGCATCACACCACAAGACTCCATCCAATGTTCGCGGTACGTTCCAGGTTCCCCGGACTGGGTCTTACTGTTCTGCTTCTTTCAGGAGCTCTTCCATCATGGCGACCGTTCTTCCTCCCACTTTATCATTCCATCCTCTTCCTTCAGCATGTCTCTTTATGTAGCTGCATGCTGGTCTACGCCAGCTAGCAATGAGGTAATGTCCGATCAACTTCCGCATATGGAAAAAAGTTCCCATCTATTGAGCTCTTGCTTCAGTTGCGAGATCTCGTTCACCCTGCGAAACTCTAGGCTGCCCGACGCACCTCGTTTCAGCCTTAGCCCCAAAGCAGCCCCTCCATCTAATTTTTCAGGCGCTTTGGCGACCAACCCAAACCTCTTCAAATGAGCCACCACCTCCTTGGCAGTTACCAGAGTCTCATTCATCAGAATGCCGTCTATGTATGAACTCAATGCCCCATCTCCTTTTCCCATTGTTTCCAGAATCTTCCTGAGGATAGTTGACATGATCTTGGGTGCCGAATTCAACCCGAACCCCACTCATGTAAAGCAGTAGGTTTTGCCTTTGTACCTGACTAATTGGTATTTCCAGAGCTTCTTGGCGATATGGAGTTGCAAATAGGCAGATTTTAGATCTACCAACGTAGATGCGCCATTCATCTGCCCCCATTCTCTAATGGTCTCACTGCACACATCTACGGTGTTGCCTCCAGTATGGCACTTAACATATTGGTTCAGCTCTCGGAAATCCAGGACCGGTCTTAGTTTCCCTTTAGTTGGTTGCAGAACGGCCATCAATGGCAAAATGCCCGACTCAACGTCATCCGTTCAAGGCAGCAGTATACCCTCCTCAATCCATCAGTCTACTTCTTGTTCAAACTTTCTCGCCCCTCCTCTAAGCAAATTAGTGTAGCACGACACCCTGTTTGTCAGCGATGGCACTTGATGTTTCCATGCCCACTCCACCGTCCACTGCTCTCCATCGAATTCAGCTTGGAAGTCCTGATCTTTGATCGATATTTTTCTTTCCTCCCCGGCCTTGTTGGTCCCTCCGGGAGCTTGCTCTGTCACTGCGCACTCAGCTAGTCCGAACCTCACGTTGTTGCATGTGATGGTAACGCCTTCAAGTCGGCATATAACATCCATTCCAATGATGGCTTGGACGTCAGGCAACAGATGATCGGTGAGACAATTGCATGGACCCTCATCCGGTGTTCAGCAATATTAATAGTGATGGTCTTCCTCCCTCGACACTTCACTCGCAACCCATCGAATGCCACTACTTCACCCTTCCCTTTCCATCTTCCGACCAGGGTCGTGTGCACTATGGTAGTGGTACAGCCAGTGTCGATCAAGGCCAGAACTCCCTGTCCTTCCACCACAATCTTCTGCTTGGGCATCTGCTGCGAGTGCGCCACTATTCCCGAATCGGGGCAGCTGCTGGCGCTTCGGCTTCCCCTTGCCAGTTTCTCGAACTCATGCATTTTGCCGCTAAATGGCCTCTCCGATTGCATTTATAACACACTGTCCGTTGCAAGAACTTCCTGCAGTCTCTTCTCATGTGTGGTCCCCCATATTCGAAGCATGCCATCCTCGGGTTCGGCAGACTCCTGCCCACATCCTGCACCACCGTTGCTGTTGTCCCTCCAAACTCCGTGGGCTGGGTGCTCACCAAGATCTTTGCAGTTTTGAGCAGCTCACTCACATCCAGCGTCTCCACTCCCGAGACCTGCTGCAAACGAATCGATATCTCTTCCAGGAACCTGGTAATGAATGTCATTTTGACTATGTGACTCGTGGCGTGTCCCCTGATGCCTGACAACTCAACCAATCTCCTTATCTCATTCATGTAGACATCAACAGATTCACCAGTCCACCTCTTCTCCTTCAACTTATTAAAGGCCTCGAAAGGCCCCTCTGCAAAAGCTTTGATCAGTCGACCCTTGATGGTGTCCACGTCACCCTGTTCTCGCTCGCTGAGCTCAAAATAGAGGGCCAGTGCATCCCCTTCTAGAAACAGTGGTATTACTGCAGCCACATCGTTCAGCCTCTGAATCCTTGCTACAAGGTCCACTTTTTTAAGCCACACCACCACATCACCATCGCCATTAAAAGGCTTAATCATGTTGCTTATGCCTGCGTTGGCCATCGCCGAAATAGCTTGAACCTCCGTAATTGAGTTCACCTCAAGCACACAAAAAAGGATTATAATTTCAGAAAGTATCTCCACTCCCGTTGCACCTACTCTCCTGCCTGATCTGAAATCGCTCAGCAATGAGAAATGAAGCTCGTTTTTTAGTTTCCAGCTTCACGCACACAAGATTATGCGAGAACGCACGTAATAAAATGCTGGCCGCCATCTTTGTTTTTCCTTTTCTCAGCCTGAACTCACTAGCTGAGCACTCACGGTAAGACTTGTTTTTTCTTAGCTTCTAACCACAATAATAAAAACATCTTTCTGTGATTTATTTTAATTTAAAGTTTGCCACCTCTAAAAAAAGACGCCCTTTATTTCTGTGTATGTAATATCTTTTCCAATTCCAAATTGTATCTTTTAGATTTCAAGTACAAAAAAGGGGAGTGACATCTTTTTTCAGTAAACAGTCAATCAATATAAAATCAATCAGTTTTAAGTAATTTATTTATGATGGATATTTGGTGCACGTCTGTAACTAAAACTGCATCACAAATACACAAAAGTCAAAAATTATTGTTTGACATAATTAATAATCTTATTTCTTTGTGTGTGATTTTAACTTCTGGTAATCTTATAGTACATTTAACAGTCAATAAATCAAAAATAAAAATATAATTATAATTAATAACTTTCACCATTAAAATTTTAGTTTTTACATTAAAATTTAAGTTTTTACCAACTTGTATGATTTTAATGTTCTAAAAATGTTTCTGGTTGTTTTTTATTTTAAAATAAATTTTGTCACTATTTATAAGAACGAGTTTTATCAGCGAGTGTTAAGACAAACTCCTATATATTATTTGTAAGTAATGAAAAAAGAGAAAAACAAAACCATTTTTTATTGGAATCCTTTGAGGTGATTAATTTATTCATTTATTTATTAGCAGACTGTTTTCCTTATCTTCATAGTTGTTGTTGTTTCACCAGGATTTCAGAATATTAACCATGAAAGGATAGGAATGTTAAGTCTTGTAACTGTATCTCCAGTAATTACTGTCTTCAATAGTTGTTATTGTCTTACGTTTGGCCCACTAAACCTCTGGCCTGCTTTGGGTAGGACTGAAACTGTTTGCTTCAATGCTTATCTAGAACCGTAGAGATTCAATGTCTCTATCCACTGTGCCATGAGTCCTGTGGCAGAGTAAATAGAGGAACAGAAAATAAGTCTTTATTTATGATTGCTACATATCTTTGTTTCAGACTCAGTAAAAAATTAAACATGATCACCTACATTTTTTCATTCAGCTTTGAGATCTTCATTTAACATTTGATAAATTAAAAAAAATCTAATAATGTTCACCAAACGCATTAAAATTTATTTTTCTACTAACCTGTATACTTTCAATACTCAGAAAATGTTTTAAAGATTTTGGGGTTTTTTTACTTCAAAATAAGCTGCAATATCCCAAAGTGGAATGTTTTATGTTTAATTTTTTATTGGGTTTAAAATAGAAATTGAGAAAATCTTATTTCAAAATAAAAAAACAACTATAAAAGAGTTTCAAAAAAATTAAAAGCATACAGGTTGCTAGAAAATTAAATTTGATTGCATTTGGTAAAAGTCATTTGTTGCAATTATCTCTCTCTATATATATGGATATATATATATATTTGATTAATCAGTTGCTGCAAGTGCATGGAGGTATATATATTTGATTAATCAGCATGGAGGTATATATATTTGATTAATCAGCATGGAGGTATATATATTTGATTAATCAGCATGGAGGTATATATATTTGATTAATCAGTACTGCAAGATTGCCTGATTTTCAATCAAAAGTGGTTCAATCTTGGATGTGTACGTATTAATATACAAAGTTATTATATACAAAAGAAATGGCACTTGCCAAAATAAATGGCCAGTAAAATAATTTTTAAAAGTAAATTTTAATATTTGTCAGGTATTATGGATTTAAAATCTGTAATTTTAAGTTTTGTATATTTGTTTGGAAAATGCTGAACGATTTTTTGCCTCACTTAAAAAGTTTATTCTCTTTTTTGTTGATGCATAATAATTGACTTTATAATAATGTTTTTTTAATAATTGATTTAATATTTTTAATAATTGATTGTATAATAATATTTTTAATTGATTTTATAATAATATTTTATTGATAATTGATTGTATAATAATATTTTTTAATAATTGATTTTATATTTTAATTGATTTTATAATAATATTTTATTAATAATGGATTGTATAATAATATTTTTTAATAATTGATTTTATAATAATATTTTTAATAACTGATTTCATTATAATAGTTTAATTTAATCCCAAGAAGTTTAACCTCCTCGCAAGTTCAACAAAAGAAAAAAATAAACAAATAAATAATTGTTCTGTAATTTGACTAATCAATCAATTAAATTCAGGTCAATTCCATCTAGAAATGATGAACATTTATTTCTGTTATTTTGACTTTCACTTTGACAATTCCATATCATTAAAAAAAAAAAAAGAAGGGAAATCTCTTGTTTTCTTTTCTGCATTAATAAATGCATTTTGCTATATCATTTCCGTTTAAGTTTTCTTTTCTTAACATTTTGATTTTGTTGTACATATTATTTGTTGTATAGTCAAGGTTAATCATCTATCCCATCTCTGAGTGTGAACTCAAGTCATATTTACATGTGGCCTCATGAGGGCTATGTGCTACAAGTATTCTAAACAATAACCAAGGAAAATAACACTCAAGATGAGAGCAGTAGTCTGAATAATCGAAATAAATTTGAGAATGTTATTTAATTTTGCATTAGATGGTGGGAGGAAAGATGACATGAAGGGCCAATGATTTATAATAATCTTATGTATAATGTACCAATGTTGGTGATAAGTCTTTAATACATTCACATAATTTCCGAAGCATATTAGCCTTTAATAATGTGGATGAAAAAAAAGAAGAAATACTTTTATTGCATGGGTTCATAATGCTTCCCAAAACAATTGTCATCATCAACAGAACATGATTTACAAATGCTTGACTGGTTCAGCGAAAGTTGTTTCAGAAATTTTATGATCAACATGAGTTGTGAAGGACAGACATACATTTTTGATGATGAACCTTTGAATGCAGTTATTGAACAAAATGTAGCAGCCACCATGCGGGTCTACAAGAGAAAAGAGTGAGGGTTGCACTGCACCGTGAGTCATTCATCGAAGATTGAACCTAGAGTGTTCCACTTACAAGATAGAATCTTGTTATTTTTGTGCAATAACAAATGTTCACTTATGCAAAAGAGTATTCTTTTGTATTGAGAAATTCTCATTAAGATAAAACAAGGAAGAACTTTTTTTCTCGGGACACAGTAAAGTTGGCATCATTTGTATTAGGTTATTCAGTTAACGAGATTTGTTTTGTAGAATTGTTAATTACAATTCGAAATTCGGACTTTTTTGAGAGTTGGCATTGTCATGGCCTGTGATTTTTGTACGTGCCCATTTTCAACTTTTCACTACTAAACAAAACTCATGCCATGTCACAAAAATGGTGAAGGCACTTAATGTCAGTATTTTAACAATGTCCAACCATCTAAAGCAAATAGGTAAGAGCTGAAAAGTTTTGAATAAATGTTTGTTTCTGAATCAGTTACTATTTTTCAAATAACGTAATATATACAGTAAAATCCCGGAATACGGTGGTGCTAGGATATGGTTTTTCAGGTTACGATGTGAAATACAATGTTTTTCCAGCCTCTGATTATGGTATTTGCCCCGTCTTACTGTGTTGTTTATAATGTTATCTGATATATACATGTGTATTATATACTGAACTGTATTTTGTTACTAATTTTTAATATGTACTGTACAAAATTTTGCTTAGGACCCTGCTATATGGCGATTTCGCTTTACAATCCCAATCCTGGAACGGTTTAATGATGTATCCTGGGGTTCTAATGTTAAAGCAAATTTACCAGGATTATAGGACTACATGAAAAGTATTAATTATTTGTTATAAACAATGTTTATAAATTCTTGCTACAACTTTTCTAAAATTTATTTTGAAGTTTCTAAATTTATAAAGAAAAAAGTGGAAAATTGTATAAGCTTTAGTCAAAATTCAGTCCAAATTGAATAAATGTTACAGAAATGTAATAAACAAACAATAGATTTACAAAATGTTACAGAAATGTAATAAACAAACAATAAATTTACCTTTCGATGTCTGTAACATAACTTGTCAGAAATTTCCAAGGTGTAAAAAGTTTTTCCGAATGTTTGCCATTGAATAAGATCCCCATATTGGTCATGTCTACCAATACTTGTCGCACTAATTCACCCAAGTAGAGACCAGAAAAAAATTTTTCAAAGCTGAAGATAATAAAAGTAAAATTATTTCTACAACAAAAGTAATTTTATTCTTTTTTCTTTTTAGTAAAATAAAGTTACACAGCATTTTGAACATTTCTTAAGTGAACATATATTAAAGGATTTTTATTTTTCTAAAATGTTAAATGAATGATTTATTTCAAATGTTTTATGTCCAAAAAATAATATTTAAAATAATTATTACATGATCTTCCCCACTTTTTTTCAAAATAAAGATTCTGTGCTTTTATATTTAGTATATTAGTTGCATTTCCCCGGGATTGTCTACAGGGTAGAGGGCTTTAAAACTTCATTTAACTGAAATTAAAAATTGATGTTGGACAAATGCCGTACACTGAAATGGACAGCTACAATTTAAATATATTGCTTACACAGGAAGCAATAGCATATAGAGGGCATATAGAAGATCCATCCTTCCAAGCTTTGCCTTTTCTTTTTGCAAAGGGGTTGGTTTATTGCTAATTGTCTGAGGCATCTCTACTGGAAATGCTGACAGAGCTGCCCAAGCATTTTTTTGTAGGCCAGAGTTCTCAGGAGCACTGGCTCTTCAATTCCGCTTTCTTACCCTAGGGAAAGAGATAAATATTCAGCACATCATCTTTCTCTGGTCTGGGATAAATAAAAAAATGAAACTGTCAATAATATCATTGCTGTTGACATGTTCACAGCAGATGAAAACAGCACAGTGACAAGATATCAAATGAGATACAATAAAAGAACATATTGTAAGATAAGACCATTTAATCTGTGTTTAGCAATGGAAAAAATGTAATCTCAAACTTGAGTGTGATGGAACAATTGACAAAGAACTTCTATGGAGATGCTTGAAGCCATCGAAAATGAGATCCATTCCATCTGTGTGTTTGATGATGGAAATGCAACTTTAAACTTAATCATGGCATAGCAAAGAGACCAGTGAATCAAAAGAAAGATGTGTCTATTTAATATTTAGTGATAAAAAATTTCAATTAATCTTTGATTAATCGACTGACAAAAGCTTCTCATAAAAAATGCGAGCAAGATTTTACAAGTAACATTAATTTTGATTGTTGGAATAGTTTACATTGAGATAATTTATTAAAGACTGCAATCCTTATCTTGATCTGATCTTGGAGGCTCTTGAGCAAGGTATTCAGCACCATATGACTCCCAAATCCACCTTTTTCAATCGTTTCTACTTTTGCTTTTCTATTTATTGCAAATCTATTAACTACTCAAACTCCTATCTACAATTTGTGTGGCCTCAATTTCAGAGATTTAGGAAGAGTGGGGTCATTTCTCAGTTGCAATTATCTCCAAATCCACTCTTTTTTTTTTTTACAAAGGAGTCACCACTTGTCAGGGCCTGGAATCCACTCAAGGATAAGGATTAATGATTATACAGTAATCAATGGGAAAAATGTCATAGTAAGCGTTAGTAGTGGGAACTGGGTAAATTTGTTAAGTTAAGAGAATGGCTCATCAAGAACTTTTTTATGTTGAACTTGAAGACAACCATATTGTAGTCAGCTGGAAAGCAGGGAAACGGAAGAGAATTCCACAAGCTGTAAGAAAGAAGTTTTGTTTATGGAATCTACATTTCGGTTTAGGCATAGATAAAGAGTGGGGGAAATTATTGATAGTGGTTTTAGCTAGATGAGTGTTTTCGTGAGTCAGGCTCGGGGAGACCACAAATTGGAGCTCAAACGATTACTTGCCATAAAAATAACAAGACAGGCTCACAACGTTTCTTCTGTGGGAAAGAGGTTGCAAGGAAGAGAAAAGGGCATAACCCACTAGGTTACAAAGTCTATTTTGTACTCTGTCAATGCGGGATAAGCTGCTTTTAGCAGTTCCTGCCCAGATGTGGCAACAGTACTCAATACTTGGATGTACTTGGCTCTTATACAGGTAGAGAATTAGTGAGATATCTACTGGAGCGGTAGAATAATCCCACTTTTTCTCAGCAGCCTTGGCAATGGATTTGATGTATGTTCCATCTCAGATCAGGAGTAAAGATTGGACCTAGAAGCTTGTCAGAACTGGGATCCTCCACATTTATTAGTATGGTTATTTGAAAAATATACTAAAATGGAATGGTGTTGGCAGTTTTTTTTTTGCAAAAGAATTTGAGCAGACATTGAATTCAAAATTGGAGGACACATTTTTTTTTTTAGGAAAATTTAGCAAGTGAATCACAAGCCACAAATTGACAATAAATTCCAATAATAAATTTTAACAATAGTATTTGGGGGTGATCGGGGGCAAGTGTAGAAATAAAAAGCAATTGGGTAAATAAATTAACACATAACTGAAAGAAAAACAGACTTTTAAAATAATTATTTTTTCTTATTGCTTACCAGAATTCAGTTACCAGCTTAACATATGTAATTCTTGAGCAAATCGGCTAATTTCCTCGATTGATCTAGATTGGTGGCTTCTAATAGATATTGTATTTCTTGTTTCTAACATACACAGAAAACTTAATGTAAATGTTATACGGTTTGTCAGATGCCAATGATTTTTGGAAAATTAATGTTTTTTTGTTCCATTCCCACTAAAAGTGAAAAAATACTGAGAACTTCATAAGAGTCAAAACAACCAGAGAAAGAAATAACAACAGTAATGCAATAGAGATCTGAATTAATACAACAATGTGTCACTTCTGAAAAACTGAAGTCTGTTAAATATTATATGAAAAGAAACAAAATAATATGAATATACTTTGCTTGAAGCATAGTCTAGTATGTATAGAAAGGAAATTCACAGAAGACTATACAATGCAGAAGTGTAACAGATAGACATAAATGGAAGCAAATTAAGACATGTACGGATCTTCCATCTGACCATGCTGGTGCAAGTAAGAACACAATACAAGTAAAAAAAAAAAATACATATATATTTTATTAATAAATGTGAACTTGTATAGGTTATTCCACCATTATATGTTTTTAGTTTGCTTGAATTTTTGTCTGTCTATTACACCTCAGCATTGTATTGCTTCCTATAAATTTCCTTTATAATTAAAATTACTTTCCATAACAATTAACAAATGTCAAAATAATAACTATAAAAAATGTAACTTAGTACAAACAATGGCAGAAAGATAAAAATTGTTTGCTGGACAACATACGTGAATGAATTGACATGGTTTGAGAGTTTATCAACATTGAAGTCATATTTGTTGCGTAAAGAGTCCAAACATCCTGAATCAGAAAGTCCACCCCATTCAACATTGATCATTACCTAAATAGATAAGATAAACATTAATATAAATTAAATATGCAAATTCTCATCAATTATCCTTGGTTATCAATTGTAAAAAGTTTTTTTTTGTAAACTAATTTTAAGTTTGAACCATTTTATTATATAACTAGCAGGAAGACTCGACATTGCCCGGGATTGAATGATGATCATTGAATGTTTCACACTACTATAGTTTTATTATCATCGAAATCACTCATTTTTCAATCAAATCGATTGATTGTCTGCTCTAGTTGGAGACCCATCGGGGTGCACCAGGAGGAAGTTTCACATGCCTTCCCACAGTGGCTTAGTCCACAATACATTGTAGTCTACATTGCACTGTAGAGAACCTACTGTTGATTTTATAAAATTATTTTTTATATATAATGACTTGAATTAAAATTTAAAATGCAAATATATATATAATAATTATAATTTTTATATCTATTTATATTAACAGCCAAATAACATCTTTTAAAATGCTAGCATTTTTTTTTTACAAGGTGGTCATCACTTATCAAGGCGTGGAAGCCACTCGGGGATAAGGGTGATTGCGTGTACAGTACGTTAATGTTGAGATTTGATAAAGTGTCTTACTTCAGGGGACAGTTCATCAGGAATTTATTTATGTTGGATTTGAAGACATCCAAGTTGTAGTCAGGTGGGAAACAGGCAGACAAAACAGAGTTCCACAGAGTGCACTTCTAAGAAAGAAGCTTTGTTCATGGAATCTGCATTTTAGTTTTAGCACAGATAAAGAATGGGGAAAATTTTTGACAGTGGTTACAGCTAGACGGGTGTTTTTCGTGAAAGATCGGCAAGGGGGGGGGACCAGAGATTGGAGCTCAGACGGGCACCTACCATGGAAATAACGATAAAACAAAGAAGTTTGCAACGTCTCTCCTGTGGGAGAGAGGTTGCAGAGAAGAGAAAAGGGCATCCCCTACCAAGCCACAAAGCCTATGTGAGAGCCTTTCCTAGTCTCACACAAAAACACGCGTTCACATCTCAAGCTATATTACTTGTCATATACATATGCGCACACGCTAACATACGCACATGTATGCACAGATGGACAATGTCACTTCCCTTTCAAAGGAAATCTACACATGCGCAAAAGACCACCGGAAACAATTATAAAAGCAAGAGCAATAAGCAGCATCTCCCTTTTTTTTTGGATCAGCTCTCGAGCTGAGAGGTTCGGCTAACCAGCTGCCTCCCGAAAGGGAGGCGCACGCTCGTGCGCGTCACATCCCCTGCGACTATGTATGGGGCACGAGCTAACAGACAGTATGTACACTTTATACGTTTTCTCTCTTCATGGCCTGGATTGACTTTTTCTAATTCTCTCTCTCTCTCCCTATACCACAACAGACTTTCCTCCTCACCAGCTAACAGCGAGAGACGCACACTAAACTGGATTGACTTTCTCTCTTTCTCTCTCTATGATAATAGACTTTCCTTCTCACCAGTAAACAGCGAGAAATGAATGCGGACATGTTGTATCCTTTTCTTTCACTTGTTTCTTCACAAAATAAATCCTAGTTCATTTAATTCAAGTAAACGCATTGTTCGTTCCTTCCTTAAAGCAATTAATTTTTCCTTTCCCAATTCAAATCATTTCTCCTATCTTGTACGACTGTGGGATATGTATAATATATCCACCAGTCCACTACACCTATTTTGTACTCTGTCAAGGCAGGATAGAGTGTTTTTTAGTAGCTCCTGCTCAGATGTGGCAACAGTACTCCATCCTTGGATGTACTTGGCTTATATATAATTAGAGAATTGCATCAGCAGTGAGATATCTTCTGGAGCAGTAGAAGTTAATAATAATAAGAAGAAAATTGAATAAAGGAATTAAGAAAGAATAAAATTAAATATAAATTGAAATGGTCAATACTAGGAAATACTAGTTAATACTCTCCAAATAAGTCTGGCTAAAGCAGCCTTTGCAATCTAGAATCATATCATATAATAAAATCTAAAGAAAGCCTTCTAAACAAACAACAGGAAGTAATTCAAAACTGTTTACATTGAATTACAAATTAAAAGAATTATTTTGGAATGGGAAATTAGGCTTAGATTTTTCTGATTTTGATACCAATTCTGATACTCCAAAAGCTTTGAATTTTTTATTCCTGATTAATCGTCCCAATAGTAATATATATAGTAAGTTTTGAAAATATATATGGCAATTAAGCTACACAGAATTTTCTGTGTTACATCCTCTATATATAGAGTGTACTATTAAAATAGAATGCATTGTTCTAAATCAAAAATGACAATTTTATACTTTTAAATAATTACATATTGAAAGGTTATTTTCATTCTCCAAAACTTAAATGATTGATATAAAAACGTAAACTTACTTGTTTTGAGCTATCATTATCGTCTTCCCATTTTTCTATAGCATCTATATTTTCAATGTAGCAGACATTACTTCCAGTTCCTTAGAGAAAAAAGAAAGAAAATAAAGTTTTAGTTAATTATTAGAACAAACAGAAATTCTAAACAAACATTTTGCAAGATTTCACTGAAATATTTTTTTAAATACAACAAAACATTTGCAATTATTTGCAATCAATTTTATAAAAAGAAAAAAAAAAGAAAATCTGAAGACTGACCAAATATGGAAAGCGTTCAGGTGTAAAGCCTTGTAAACTCACTCTCAATGTTATTAAAGAACAGAAAAATAACTTAAAGGAAGTTGTGTGTGTATCCAACAAATATGTTAGTCTAGACAATAAATGATATAATCTAGTTGATGTAAGATTATTGAATGTTATCTTTACTACAAGCCATTATTGAACCCCTGATGAGACAGTTAACATTGAAACACAGATATATATATATATGGGGAGCTTTATATATATATATATATATATATATATATATATATATATATGGGGAGCTAAAAGAAAAAGAATAAAAACGATTCATTATTCGATTATCAGGATAATACAAAGCTCAACAAATTGTTTTGGAGCTTATATAGAAATCAATAAAGAAAGAAAATGACAATATAAAAATATATATTAATATATGTAGATTTATTAATTTATTCAATAAAGGTGATACACCAATTAGGGGTGTACAATAAGTAGGGTAAGAGTGTAGGGTATACCATGGTATTTTGAAGCCTAACGCTTCTCATCATCTCATCATCATCTCGTCTCGCTAGATGTCGCATCCCTATTATGTTACCAAGCATCTTTTCTCCTCTTCTGATGAGAAGCATCAGGCTTCGAAATAACATGGTATAAAGAGTTCTTACTTACTCTACACCCCTAATTGATGTATCACCCTTATTGAATAATGAATAAATCTACATATATTAGTATATATTTTTATATTGTCATTTTCTTACATTATTGATACTCTCTCTCTCTCTCTCTCTCTCTCTCTCTCTCTCTCTCTCTCTCTCTCTCTCTACGTGTGTGTGTGTGTGTGTGTGTGTGTGTGTGTGTGTGCGTGTGTGTGATACTATAATCAATCCTCATCAAGTGCTAGGAAGTAGGAGAACAAAAAAATGATAGGTAATAGAGAATAGTAGAAGTAGACAATAGGTAGGAAGAGAGAATAAAAGAAACTGTACATAAGATTGTGGTTAGGAAGTGACAAATGATGGGATTGAACAATGAATAGATGAGGAGGAGCTATGAGTCAGCAACAACAGAAATGATTGACTGACAACAAAATTGGATTTAATAATGGTACATTTAATAATAATCCAGTTTGGAGCTGAAAACAGTTGAAGACAGATTTGTAGCTTGGGCCAAGTTAAAAAAGTTATATATATATATATATATATATATATATATATATATATATATATATATATATATATATATATATTACAAGAAAACTTGTTTAAAATAAGTATATGAAGAATTGACAAAATGTGGGGTAACCAAATATGAAGAATGTTCGTGTGTAAAGCATTGTTAAGATAAGTCACTTTCAAAAAAAGAAAAGAAAAATCAGTTTTAAAAAACACAAACTTTTATATAAATCTACACATACAATATTAACATCTAATCTGATTTTTTTTAAATAGGTGTGAAAGGTGATAACATCAAGATATAGTTAAGATATGAAATATTACATATGTGTGGATGACAACAGGACACTATATTTTGATATTAACTTATGACGCATACTTTATTTATGTCATAATGACAGTTAATCTCTGTCTAGAAGAGTTGCCCCAATGCAAAGGTAGGGAGTTCATATCAAGGGCACATACATCGGGCATTATCTTAATATGTATCTTTTTTAAAATCAAAAATTAAAAAAAATTTTTGAAAAGAAAGAAAAATGTCACCCTAGTTGGAAGTCCTTAAATCTAAAGGGCAGTTGTTTGTTACTAGTCTCTAGTTCTTTGTTTTGTATTATCTCTGTCATTTGCAGAAGTTTGTTCCCTATTGGTGTTCTTAGTGTGGTAAGCAGTGTTGGCATTATTTGTGTTTGAAGGTGTTGACTTTCTAGGTGTATTGGTTTGGGGGAGGGTCTCAACAACATTGTCCCAATGCAGAGGTTTCCAATAGACACGTGTTCCCCAACAGTGTTTGGTGTTGTTTATGAATCACTGGTTAATTGCACTCTCACGCATGTCAGCATGGTTAATCCATCTTGTTGTTTGGTAAGGCGTCTAGTAAAGTATCGTCATAGATCAAGTTGTGGGCATCTGTGTTTATCCTGTGAAGGTAATGGTGGTTTCAGAGTGTGGTTCTTCTGCTGCCGTCAATGAATAGACGGTACTGTCTGTGAGGTAAGGTCTCAATAACTATACTAGTGTTGTCCCATTGCAGGGGATTGTGTTCACTGATTTTGAAGGGACACATGTTCCCTGACATTTAATGAGTCAAACTGTTGCTTACAAATAAACCCTGACCAAATAATAAAAATCACATCATATTTGCAAGTTATTTGCAAGATCTTGGTATTGCTAACGCACACGAGCTTTTATGAGGAATGGTGCATCTTCTCAAAGTGAGGTTACTTCATGAAGCAACACGAAGCTGGATACTCCACCAGACTAGATGAATTCTTATTTTGGAATCCAGTAAGACCAAGATACTAAAAAGACTAATATACTATAACATATTAAAATGGACAATTGGGGAGAGGAAAATTATGTTTTCAACTTCTTTATTAACTCTGTGTTTATTAGATAAAGAGCTTTAATCAGACATTCGAATATCAATGTATCTCATATAAAGTTCAAGTGTTACTCCCAGGTAGTGGAGGGCTCCCTTAATTTCTGAGAACTTCGGCTGTAGGAAAATGGAACAAAAAAGAGGGAATTTCATAGGAGAGAAATTGAATACCTACTAGGGGCCATCCTTAGATGTCTTCACTCTCTCTGTATAGGGGTTTGTCAGAAACTCTGATATGAGGATTATTTTTATTAGAGGTAAATCCTGACCAAATATTAGAATAAAACAGTGTGCTGTCTCCTCAAGACTCTTACATAACTTCTCCAGAAATATTTGGAAATGTGCAGAGTGCTCCATCAGAGCTGGGAAGAATGTCCAAACGAAAAACATACAGTTTGATGAAGATACCAACAACAAGGGAAAATAAAAATACTTTGGCATAGAAGAAGAACGATTCAATTCAGCATATCAAAATGAGAAAGAAATTGTCAGTGAATAGATGTTGTGTAAGGGAAATCTGTAAAATAAGATCATTGCCATTAACCAATTAGTCATGTGATAAAATACAGCTTTAACATTGTTGATTGGCCACAAAGGAACATAAACAGACTGGACACTAGAACGTGGAAAATATTGACACTGTACAGAACAACATGCAGAAACCAGTGTCTGTTAGGCTGTATCTACTCAGAGGAGCAAGAGGTGTAGGATTAACAATCAGCATTGTGCTACTATTGTGAGCATTGGCCAACATCTGATGAGCTCCCAAAACCAAACCTCAAAATGGTACACCAACAGGAAACAAGAGCCAGTAGAAAAAGCTCCATCACGAAACTCGCCTGACATTTTTGGACAAGACTGTCTTACAAATGAGACAGAATCAAAAAATAAGTTTGCTATGGAAATAGCCTAAAAGAGTCACCAAAAATATGCCAAGAACTTCTATTGCAAAAAAACTGGAAAAACGGGCTAACCAACAGCGTGCCAAGTATTTTGGGGTGAATTCATCCAGGACTACATAGATAAGGAAGGCTCTATGAACTGGGTATAAGAGGATCACTCCACTGTGATCAGGAAAGTATAATGGCTGCCCACTCAGCAATAACAACAAGTGTAGGTTCTGCCAAACAGAAGTAGAGAGCATGAATTAGCCATCTCTCAGCAGAACCTCAGAAGGTGTAAGGTTCTGCTGAGGGACGGCTAATATATAATGAGACACAATCAAGTGTATAAATATCTCCACTGGACTATCTGTAAAAAAGTTGGATATCAAATTCAACAGCAAGTCCTGAGAATATGTTTACCAGAAAGAAGAGTTGGAAATAAGTCATACACCATTCACTATGACTGTAACTACAACTATGTATCTAGAAAGCGGAGCTATTAAACTTGACATAGTGATATGGGACAATAAGAAAGAAGCAACCTTAGTAGAAGTTAATGTCCCAAATGATGCTGGGTTAAACAGAGCTGAGAAGGAAAAGATAATGAAATACGAATGTAATTTATGTACAACATGAAAAGAAACTGGAATTTTAGGAAGATCTTCATCATTTCAGTAATTATAGGAGCAATGGGACTTATGAACAGAATTTAAAAAATTACCTGGCAAATATACCTGGTGAACAAAGTGCAATAGAGATTCAAGCAATTGCACATAAAGGAACAGTTAGAATCTTTAAAAGATTTTTTGGTTGGAATGTATGAGATAGTAGATGAATGTTTGATATCCGATAGGATGCCTCATCCTCAGCTTGAACAAAATAAGAAAATTGAAAAAAGAAAAAGAACTTTGTGTTTTTCTCTTCATTAAACTGTTGCACCTTACTGCGGGTTACTCTCTGTGCCACCCGACAACATACTGCAAGTCAACTCCATTTTTTTTCTTAACCTGTCTTCATATATTTAAATGTGATCAGCCGATTAAAATAGTAGTTAGGTTTTTTATTTTTATTTTGTTCTTGGTTTTTTTCTATTATCTTGTCTAAATAAATATTTATATTGAAACTGTAATTTGGTTGTTTCATGTCTTGATAGTATGTTTCTTCTTTGTATATCCAGTGTTTTAATCTGGAGAAACCCTTGTGTTCTTTTATTGGTATCTTGGAACCCAGGAACAACAAGCCATTTGTAGATTTTAATCTTTTTATTATCATTATCATCTGTATGCTGCTATAATCATGATAAAGGCTGTGTATGACAAGATGTAATCACACACACAAAAAAAAAAATTGAATCTCATTTTTATTTTTCCATTGACAAAGCAAAGAGTAAAATTTTACCAATTTTTCTATTTCTTTTTAAATTCTATGAAGATAATTCATAACAAATCCAAGAGATTCTTTCACTGATTTTTTCTTATAAAATTTAAGAATTTTTAATGCAATTGTAATTCAGGCAAGAAAAAAGAATTTACCTAAAATCAAACCAATTGTACATTTTTTATCCAAGAAATTTCCAGTGATTAAAGCAGCTGTTGTGTCACTTATAATGGCCACCAATTTGACAGGAACATTCTGAGAGAAAAAGAAATAAAGTGCCAACAATTTTTCTATTAAAAGTAGGCTATTGCATTATATTAACATAAAAGATAGGCTTATTAGATGAATTCAGTATCAGTTTAGAATAGTACAAAGTTTGTTGCACATTTCAGGATGAAGGTATTCCAAAAGGCAACACACACAAAAAAATTAAAACATTTATTCAAATTTATTTACATTTGAACATCATACAAATATTTTAATTGGTAACATTATAATACACCAAAAATATACACATATGTCAATTTTATTAATATGTTGAAATATGAAACAGTGAATTTACCAAGATGTGTAATGTTCGTAGAACTGGTCTGTCTGGGTAAGGATGTGATAGAACTGTTGTTGCTTAAGGGATTAAATCAATAAGAGTAAACCAAAAGGGAGAAAATAGAAAGTGGATTTTAAGTCACAACTTTTATATAGATAACCACAAAAGTAAATCAATTGTTGAGCATCCCATTATCACATAATCTGGGACTCTACACATATTAAGTACAAAATAGAAGACAATGATAGAGAACATGATTTAGCAGAACAAGTTTATGATACCAGAAATGTCAATCTCATGCAAAATTATTTACTCTGTCTTGTCCGATGATTATTTTTTAACTTTAAATCTTTGATTTCCACTAAAATAGTTTATCATAAATGATTTATATATACATATAGCAGGCTCCAAACTATGATTTTGTCTGTTAACAAACAATGGAATTACAATTTAAAGATATTTGTCGTGGGATCTACAAAAGCCATGTGCAGAAGTACAATCAGATACTCATCAGAGACGCACAGTGCTTGGCCTTGTTTTCTAACTAGGACAATGAATGCTGTCCCCCATCCTTTTTTTTCTTCCTATTACTTTTACTTTTCTCTCTTAAACTGAGCAACTTGGTGATGTTTGAGCTTGGTTTGTCTGACAGGTTGAGGGCATAGGTTTGACAGTTTGCCTGCGCTTTTAACTGAGAGTAAAGAATCCCTAACTCTTTGGGAGCAATTAGAGTAGCTGCTCTATCATCAGTTGTATAATATCGACATAGTTCAGGTGCCATGTCACAAATTGGAAAGTGACCTTGCATTTACTTCCAGTGAGCTTTCCTGAGGACACAACCATCTTGACAAGATACTTGTATGTGTATATTTGGCAACAAACCAACCCAGTTTTTCGAACCCACCCTACCCTCAAACTAAATAATCAACAGATGCCAGTTTTTAATTATACTGTAAAGTTGTTCACATCTTTACTAACATAGTCTAATTCTAAATTATCAAAATATTATGGAAACAATATAATAAAACAAGATTTTATTTTCTGAAAGTGTGCGATATGTGATTACTGCAACATCTGCAACTAATTGGCACTGCAGGAATTACATGAAACCACTAAAGTGAAAAGTATTATAAGATTTCAACATTGGTTCCTTTTCTTCTTTATAATAATTTAAACTTCTAGAAATGTACTTAAAAGAGGGACGTACCTTCTTTTTGATGAGATCCATTAACATCATTCCTTGGTCTAAACCAGGCCCATCAGAACATTTAAATGTTTTTGTCCAGTTGATTAGCTTAACATGAGTCAAGCTTTTCTTTTCAGAAGGAAAAGAAAAAGTGAAACCTTCAAAACAAAATAAATAAATAAAACATTAATTAATAATACAAAGAATATAAAAACAAATTATCCTTAAATATGAAACGTCTTCTGAATATGTTTCAATATATAATATGCAAATCTATAATAATATAATAATGTTCTGTAAGTCAACATAAGGTTTTTTCATTCAATTCTGAGCAACACAATGTTTTCCTGCTCACTATCCTAAGAAGATCAAACAAATGTTCTCAAATTGGCAAACTTTGGATAAATTAAGCATGCTTAACATCTTTGTCAATAATTTTTTTCAAGATATTCCTTCAGTGTATTGTTGATGAAGCAATAAAATTATTATAATTTTAATAATTTTCTCACCATTTAAAAGTGAGTGAAGATTTCATTTCAACATTAATTCATTGTAAAATTAGCCTCTACTTCTGGACCATGATGGCTTCCAATCTTAATTAATATTAAAAAAAATTGCAACAAAACGTTGGACATAAATGTTAAAAAAAAACAAAAATTCAAATAAGCGATCATTTTACAATAAATTAACATTGGAAATAAAACATTCCTTTAAAAGTTATATTTTAGACCTTAATGACTAGTCAACTGATTAAATATTTGGAAATAGATTGCTAATTGATCGATTGGTTCAAAGTTTTACCTTCTTAATTTACTTTTATGCTAAAAATTCGTATTCCACTGTTATATTTCATACAGGGTATTCAAGAAAAATTTGACACTTTTTGGGAAGAAAGCACAAAATATCACCAATAAGTGATATATTTCCAAATTTCAAGTGCATCTCCTAGACGATCTTTTGTCAAATGCAGCATATTCAAAAAGCAACCTTGCAGTGTGGAGCATACTGTGGTAACAGTCTTTGGAGCAATGTCTGAGCATCAGTTCATGGAACGTCTGCCATTACACACCAGCAGAGTATTACCACTGCGACTAAGGGAAGAGTCTATCAAAAGAGTATAGTATATAATAAAAAAAGGATAGGGTAGTAAATAAAGTATAGTATATAATAAAAAAAGGGTAAGTTAGTAAATAAAGTATAGTATATTACAAAAAAAGGATAGGGTATTTAATAAACTATAAAAAAATAATTGGGTAATAAATAAAGTGTATGTGGAGAAAGAAGTGGCTTACCGTTAAAGCGGCTGCGCGTTTGTGCCTGCAGAGCCCAAATTGAGAATCAAGATGGTGCCCGCAGGCTTTTATGTGGAAAAAAGTCTCGGGGAATCTCGGAGAATCTCGTACCGTGGTTCCATAAATAATGAGGAGAGGAAAGCAGAAGGACAGACGATTTTTAGTCACTAAAGCAAACGGACGTGTGTAAAAGAAGAGGTAGAAGAAAAGAGTGTGGTGAATGAAACAAACAATGACTCGGTTGAAAGTAGAGTTGTAACGAACACAAGCTATTCCGGCATGACATCAGGATTTGACTCCAACCTAATTCCCCTGTTTGATGGCAGTAGCACTGATCACTCAGTGCAGGAATGGGAGGAAAAAGCAGAATTAATATGTCAGCTCAGTGGGGTGAAGCATATGGAATGCGTGGTCCCAATACGCCTCACTGGGGGAGCATATGCAGTATACCAGCAGTTGGCTGATGAAGAAAAAACAGATTTCGCCTGCATCAAGCGTGCCCTTTTTACAGCATTTGCGTTAGATCCAGTTACTGCATGGAAGGAATTCATGGCCCGAAAATTACATCCCGGGTAAACGGTGGATGTGTATCTGGCTGAACTAAAAAAGCTATCGGTCCTTTTTGGAGGGATGTCAGACAAAGGGTTGGTGTGCGCCTTTGTTGCAGGATTACCTAAGAGTGTGGAAGACCTGCTCCATGCCTCATCCCAAGTGGACGAGATGGACATATCGGAAGTATTGGCGCGGGCACGAGCAATACTAAAGAAAAGCCCTAACACTATAGACCAAGTGGCAGCTGTACAACCATCACAGGTTGGATTGCAGGAACTGGGCGCAGCTACAACCTGCTATAAGTGTGGAGGACGCAACCATTTGGCCAGTGATTGTCTTTCGTCACGTCAACCAACTCGGAAACTTGACAGGCTGCAGTGCTACAAGTGCAAAAAACGCGGACACCTGGCCCGCACCTGTCCGGGAAATGGGCAAGGGGAAGAAGCTACAGTACCAGTCTTCTCCCCAGATCGTCATTGAGCAGGGCGCTACCCACTGTAAGCATACACATTAATGGAAGCAAGCGCCTCGCACTTGTGGACACTGGGTGCACCCAGAATCTCGTGAGCAAGATATGCTGTGCCATTTGGAAAGCAGAGAGAATTTCAGTACTAACTGTAGGTGGAGGTTCACTAGCCTCTTGTGGGGTGAGCATTATCCGCGCAAGCATCAACGACGGGCCTGCAGTAGCCGTGCGAGCTCTGGTTGTGGAGGGAGAGCTTCTCGGGTACGACCTACTCCTGGGTATGGACTTGATTACACAACTGGGTGGAATTACTGAGGACAGAACCAGCAAGGTACAGTTCTCCCAATGTGAGGAACACGTTTGTGCTGCCATAACTCTCGACGAGCCTGACTTTTGTGCAGAGTATGATAGAAACATGATAGAATGGACGGCATCTTGAAAGTGGTCAAACGATCAGCCACCAATATCCTTGCGGAACCGGTTATCAGAATATCTCCCACCCATGTGGCTAAGGGAACAGTATGAAGAAGAACAGCAGACGTGGATCGACAATGGCTGGCTTCTTCCATACCCAGAGGATGAGCTTGGCCCCCCGCGAGGGCTGATTCCCTTGATGGCTGTCGTACAAGAGACCAAACAAAAGGTCTGCCCCATCCTAGACTACCGTGAGCTCAATGAGCATGTCGACCCATATACAGCAAGGGCTGATGTGTGTGCACTCAAATTAAGGGAGTGGCGACAGCAGGGATCGAACGTGGCAACTCTGGACCTACGCAGGGCCTATCTGCAAATACGCATTGAGAGGAAATTGTGGCCATTTCAGACTGTGGAAATTGGAGGAACCCGATATTGTCTAACCAGGCTAGGGTTCGGTCTAAATGTGGCACCAGGCATTATGACAGCAATCATGCATGTTATCCGGCAGCAAGATGAGGCAGTGCAACAGGCAACATCCTCATGCATCGATGATATATTCGTCAATGAGAGCCTCATGTCAGCGCAATCGGTTAGAATGCACTTTGAGAGCTTTGGACTGACATGTAAGGAACCAGAGCTTCTGTGCGATGGAGCAAAAGTTTTCGGCCTGCACGTGCGCAATAGCAAGGAGGGACTTTGCTGGAGAAGAGGAAGTCACGTCCCCAAGGTCCCATCAAACACCACTCGACGAACAGTGTTTTCACTTTGTGGAAAGATGGTAGGCCATTTCCCTGTGTGCGGTTGGCTCAGGGTGGCCGTGGTGGCAATAAAAAGACGTGCTACAGCCGTGTCGTCATGGTGGGATGATGCAGTACACGATGTCACCCTAAGGAGCATGCTGACAGAGACTGTGTCCAGGGTGACCAGTGATGACCCCGTTCAGGGAAAGTGGTGCGTCAGCGGGAATGAGTTCATGGTCTGGGTGGATGCTAGTTCACTGGCACTTGGAGTTGCCCTTGCAGTTAATGATTCCATTATTGAAGATGCCTGTTGGCTTCGGCCAGAGAATGATTCGAGGCACATAAACCTGGCCGAACTTGATGCCACATTGAAGGGCGTTAACTTGGCGCTTCAATGGCAAGCCAAGGTTCTACATATCATGACTGACTTGGCATGCACTCATCGGTGGATAACCGATGCATTAAGTGGAAGAGCACGGCTGACGACACGAGCATCGAGTGAGATATTAATTCGAAGACGGCTTGCCACCTTGGTCGACACCATTACAGAGTACGACCTGACCGTGGACGTAGTGTTGATCAGGTCTGCGCTCAACAGAGCAGATGCTCTGACAAGAGTCCCTCAACGATGGCTTCTGGCTGGTGCTCGGAGAGATTCTGATAATCTGCAAAACACATGTGCAGCAGTTGTGTGTAATGTGGATGCAGCATGCATCATGGACATTCATCGACAGTGTGGACATCCTGGCATCAAGCGGACACTGTACTTTGTCAAGATGATTGATCCAGGAGTAGAAAAAAAAGATATCCGGAGAGTGGTGGAAAGTTGCGAGGCTGCCAATCCATCGACCCAGCTCCAGCATGATGGAAGAAAGGGGAGTTGGGAGTGTGTGGTAAGTGGAAGTGAGTGGGCATGGACATCACACACTACGGTGGCAACCACTTCCTTACCCTCATCGATTGTGGGCCTACATGTTTCGCGGTCTGGAGACTCCTCGGGCACCAGGACTCTTGCAGAATTATTCGCCAGTTGTCATCCGTGTTCTGTGAAAGAGGTGCACCCGATGAAGTGCTGACGAACAACGACCCAGCCTTTTGCAGCCATCAGATGAGGCAGTTCTTACAAGAATGGGGTGTGCGGCTGCAGCTAAGATGCGCTTATGTGCCTTCTGGCAATGGTATAGCTGAGAGAAACCATCGCAGCATCAAAACAATTGCAGCCAGGAAGCAGTGCACCATTGTAGAAGCTGTGTACTGGTATAATCGCATGCTGAAGGATGGCGTCTCTCCAGGAACAGCGCCTGCAAACACAATCTATCAGTACCGTGTCCGAGAAAAAGGAATCCACCCCGATATAACTGTGGCCACTGAGATAGAACGGAATCGATATGCCAAAGGGGATGCTGTCTGGGTGAAGCCACCAGGAAACCGATGTACTGACAAGTATAAATGGAGCACAGTGACCGATGTGGTGAGTCAGCAGTGTGTCCAGGTTGATGGCATACCCCGTCACGTTAGGGACCTACAGCCGGCTACACATGTACCACCTCCAGTGGACGAGGAGAGTGACGAGTGGGCCATCGCTTTGGTATGCACCATCCTTATCAAGTAGTGACTCTGATATCAGTAACCTCCATGGAGATGAAGCCTTCCCCGACCATCAGGCGGTGGATGAGAGCGCACGCGAAGACGAGAGCAGCACTGTCTTCCTTCGCAGAAGCACCTGACGGTGGCGATCGCCACCCCCCTGCCATCTCTGTGATCATGAGATCAGAAGGGAGTGTGGAGAAAGAAGTGGCTTACCGTTAAAGCGGCTGCGCGTTTGTGCCTGCAGAGCACAAATTGAGAATCAAGATGGCGCCCGCAGGCTTTTATGTGGAAAAAAGTCTCGGGGAATCTCGAGGAATCTCGGAGAATCTCATACCCTGGTTCCATAAATAACGAGGAAAGGAAAGTGGGAGGACAGACGATTTTTAGTCACTAAAGCGAATGGATGTGTGTAAAAGAAGAGGTAGAAGAAAAGAGTGTGGTGAACGAAACAAACAAAGACTCGGTTGAGAGTAGAGCTGTAACGAACACAGTGTAGTATATAATAAAAAGGATAGAGTAGTAAACAAAGTATAGTATATAATAAAAAAAAGGATAGGGTGATATATAAAGTATAGTATATGAAAAACAAGATAGGATAGTAAAAAAGTATAGTATATAATTAAAAAAGAATAGGGTAGTAAATAAAGTATAGTATATAATAAAAAATTATGGGATAGTTAATAAAGTATAGTATATAATAAAAAAGGGATACTGTAGTAAATAAAGTAATAAAAAAGATAGGGCTGTAAATAAAATATAGTATATAATAAAAAAGGATAGGGTATTAAATAAATCACAGTATATAATAAAAAAGGATAGGGTAGGAAATAAAGTATAGCATATAATAAAAAATGTGTGGTAGTAAATAAATTATAGCATATAATAAAAAATAATAGGGTAATAAATAAAGTATAGTATATAATAAAAATATAGGGAAGTACATAAAGTATAGTATATATTAAAAAAGGATAGGGTAGTAAATAAAGTATAGTATACAGTAAAAAACAATAACAGGGTAATAAATAAAGTGTAGCATATAATAAAAACGGATCAGGCAGTAAATAAAATATAGCATATAATAAAAAAGTGTAGGGTAGTTAAAAAAGTATGCTATATAATAAAAAAGGACTGGGTAGTAAATAAAGTATAGTATATAATAAAAAAGAATAGGGTAGTTAATAAAATATATTATATAATAACAAAAGGATAAAATAGTAAATAAAGTATTGTATATAATAAAAAAGAATACTGTAGTAAATAAACTATAGTATATAAAAAAAAAAGGGGGAGAGTAGTAAATAAAGTATAGTATATAGTAAAAAATGATAGGGTAGCAAAAAAGTATAGTATATAATAACAAAAGAATAGGATAGTAAATACAGTATTATCTAATAAAAAAGGATAGAGTAGTAATTAAAGAATAGTATATTATAAAAAATGGATAGGGTAGTAAATAAAGTAAAGTGTATAATAAAAAAGGAGAGGGTAGTAAATAAAGTATAGTATATAATAAACAAAAATAGATAGGGTAGTAAATAAAGTATAGTATATAATAAAAAAAAGAATAAGATAAAAAATACAGTATATAACAAAAAAGGACTGGGTAAGTAAATAAAGTATAGTATATAATAAAAATGTATAGGGTAGTTAATAAAGTATAATATCTAACAAAAAAAAGGATAGGATAGATAATAAAGTATAACATTTAATCAAAATATTTACTACCCTATCCTTTTTTCATTACATACTATACTTTATTTACTACAATATCTATTGTTTATTATATACTATACTTTATTTACTACCCTATCCTTTTTTATATACTATACTTTATTTACTACCCGAGTTTTTTTATATACTATTCTTTATTTACTACCCTATCCTCTTTTTTATATACTATACTTTATTTACTACCCCATTTTTTGTTTATTATATACTATACCTTATTTACTACCCTATCTTTTTTTATTATATACTATACTTTATTTACTACCCTATCCTTTTTTTATTATATACTATACTTTATTTACTATCCTATCCTTTTCTTATTATATACTATACTTTATATACTAACCTATTATTTTTTTTATTATGTACTATACTTTATTTACTAACGTATCCTTTTTATTATACATTATACTTTATTTACTAACCTATACCTCGTTTATTATATACTATACTTTATTAACTACTCTATCTTTTTTTATATACTATACTTTATTTACTACCGTATCCTTTTTTAAATACTATACTTTATTTACTACAATACCTATTTTTTTTTATATTCTATACTTTATTAACTACACTATCCTTTTTCATTATATACTATACTTTATTTACTACACTATCCTTTTTTATATACAATACTTCATTTACTACCCTATATTTTTTTCTTTTATACTATACTTCATTTACTACACTGTCCTTTTTTTTATTATATTCTGTACGTTATTTACTAATCTATTCTTTATTTATTATATAATATACTTTACAGACCATACTGTTTTTATTATATATTATTCTTTATTTACTACCCTATCCTTGTTTTATTATATACTATACTTTATTTCTAACCTGTCTTTTTTATGTACTATACTTCATTTACTACCCTATCTTTTTTTATTATATACTATACTTTATTTCTAACCTGTCTTTTTTTATGTACTATACTTCATTTACTAGCCTATCTTTTTTTATTATATACTATACTTCATTTACTACCCTATCTTTTTTTATTATATACTATACTTCATTTACTACCCTATCTTTTTTTATTATGTACTATACTTCATTTACTACCCTACCTTTTTTTATTATATACTATACTTCATTTACTACCCTATCTTTTTTTATTATATACTATACTTCATTTACTACCCTATCCTTTTTTATTATATACTATACTTTATTTACTACCCTATCCTTTTTTATTATATACTATACTTCATTTACTACCCTATCTTTTTTTATTATATACTATACTTCATTTACTACCCTATCTTTTTTTATTATATACTATACTTTATTTACTACCCTATCCTTTTTTATTATATACTATACTTCATTTACTACCCTATCATTTTTTATTATATACTATACTTCATTTACTACCCTATCTTTTTTTATTATATACTATACTTTATTTCTAACCTGTATTTTTTTATGTACTATACTTCATTTACTACCCTATCTTTTTTTATTATATACTATACTTTATTTCTAACCTGTCTTTTTTATGTACTATACTTCATTTACTACCCTATCTTTTTTTATTATATACTATACTTTATTTCTAACCTGTCTTTTTTTATGTACTATACTTCATTTACTACCCTATCTTTTTTTATTATATACTATACTTCATTTACTACCCTATCTTTTTTTATTATATACTATACTTCATTTACTACCCTATCTTTTTTTTATTATATACTATACTTCATTTACTACCCTATCCTTTTTTATTATATACTATACTTTATTTACTACCCTATCTTTTTTTATTATATACTATACTTCATTTACTACCCTATCTTTTTTTATTATATACTATACTTTATTTACTACCCTATCCTTTTTTATTATATACTATACTTCATTTACTACCCTATCTTTTTTTATTATATACTATACTTCATTTACTACCCTATCTTTTTTTATTATATACTATACTTTATTTACTACCCTATCCTTTTTTATTATATTCTATACTTCATTTACTACACTATCTTTTTTTATTATATACTATACTTCATTTACTACCCTATCCTTTTTTATTATATACTATACTTCATTTACTACCCTATCTTTTTTTATTATATACTATACTTTATTTACTACCCTATCCTTTTTTATTATATACTATACTTCATTTACTACCCTATCCTTTTTTATTATATACTATACTTCATTTACTACCCTATCTTTTTTTATTATATACTATACTTCATTTACTACCCTATCTTTTTTTATTATATACTATACTTTATTTACTACCCTATCCTTTTTTATTATATTCTATACTTCATTTACTACACTATCTTTTTTTATTATATACTATACTTCATTTACTACCCTATCCTTTTTTATTATATACTATACTTCATTTACTACCCTATCTTTTTTATTATATACTATACTTCATTTACTACCCTATCTTTTTTTATTATATACTATACTTCATTTACTACCCTATCTTTTTTTATTATGTACTATACTTCATTTACTACCCTATCTTTTTTATTATATACTATACTTCATTTACTACCCTATCATTTTTTATTATATACTATACTTCATTTACTACCCTATCTTTTTTTATTATATACTATACTTTATTTCTAACCTGTCTTTTTTATGTACTATACTTCATTTACTACCCTATCTTTTTTTATTATATACTATACTTTATTTCTAACCTGTCTTTTTTTATGTACTATACTTCATTTACTACTCTATCTTTTTTTATTATATACTATACTTCATTTACTACCCTATCTTTTTTTATTATATACTATACTTCATTTACTACCCTATCTTTTTTTTATTATATACTATACTTCATTTACTACCCTATCCTTTTTTATTATATACTATACTTTATTTACTACCCTATCTTTTTTTATTATATACTATACTTCATTTACTACCCTATCTTTTTTTATTATATACTATACTTTATTTACTACCCTATCCTTTTTTATTATATACTATACTTCATTTACTACCCTATCTTTTTTTATTATATACTATACTTCATTTACTACCCTATCTTTTTTTATTATATACTATACTTTATTTACTACCCTATCCTTTTTTATTATATTCTATACTTCATTTACTACACTATCTTTTTTTATTATATACTATACTTCATTTACTACCCTATCCTTTTTTATTATATACTATACTTCATTTACTACCCTATCTTTTTTTATTATATACTATACTTTATTTACTACCCTATCCTTTTTTATTATATACTATACTTCATTTACTACCCTATCCTTTTTTATTATATACTATACTTCATTTACTACCCTATCTTTTTTTATTATATACTATACTTCATTTACTACCCTATCTTTTTTTATTATATACTATACTTTATTTACTACCCTATCCTTTTTTATTATATTCTATACTTCATTTACTACACTATCTTTTTTTATTATATACTATACTTCATTTACTACCCTATCCTTTTTTATTATATACTATACTTCATTTACTACCCTATCTTTTTTATTATATACTATACTTCATTTACTACACTATCTTTTTTTATTATATACTATACTTTATTTACTACCCTATCCTTTTTTATTATATTCTATACTTCATTTACTACCCTATCTTTTTTATTATGTACTATACTTCATTTTCTACCCTACCTTTTTTTATTATATACTATACTTCATTTACTACCCTATCTTTTTTTATTATATACTATACTTCATTTACTACCCTATCTTTTTTTATTATATACTATACTTTATTTACTACCCTATCCTATTTTATTATATTCTATACTTCATTTACTACCCTATCTTTTTTTATTATATACTATACTTCATTTACTACCCTACCTTTTTTTATTATATACTATACTTCACTTACTACCCTATCTTTTTTTATTATATACTATACTTTATTTACTACCCTATCTTTTTTATTATATACTATACTTCATTTACTACCCTATCTTTTTTTATTATATACTATACTTCATTTACTACCCTATCCTTTTTTATTATATACTATACTTTATTTACTACCCTATCCTTTTTTATTATATACTATACTTCATTTACTACCCTATCTTTTTTTATTATATACTATACTTCATTTACTACCCTATCTTTTTTTATTATATACTATACTTTATTTCTAACCTGTCTTTTTTTATGTACTATACTTCATTTACTACCCTATCCTTTTTTATTATATACTATACTTTATTTCTAACCTGTCTTTTTTATGTACTATACTTCATTTACTACCCTATCTTTTTTTATTATATACTATACTTTATTTCTAACCTGTCTTTTTTTATGTACTATACTTAATTTACTACCCTATCTTTTTTTATTATATACTATACTTCATTTACTACCCTATCTTTTTTTATTATATACTATACTTTATTTACTACCCTATCTTTTTTTATTATATACTATACTTTATTTACTACCCTATCTTTTTTTATTATATAATATACTTCATTTACTACCCTATCTTTTTTTATTATATACTATACTTCATTTACTACCCTATCTTTTTTTATTATATACTATACTTCATTTACTACCCTATCCTTTTTTATTATATACTATACTTTATTTACTACCCTATCTTTTTTTATTATATACTATACTTCATTTACTACCCTATCTTTTTTATTATATACTATACTTTATTTACTACCCTATCCTTTTTTATTATATTCTATACTTCATTTACTAGCCTATCTTTTTTTATTATATACTATACTTCATTTACTACCCTATTTTTTTTATTATATACTATACTTTATTTACTACCCTATCCTTTTTTATTATATACTATACTTCATTTACTACCCTATCCTTTTTTATTATATACTATACTTCATTTACTACCCTATCTTTTTTTATTATATACTATACTTAATTTACTACCCTATCTTTTTTTATTATATACTATACTTCATTTACTACCCTATCTTTTTTTATTATATACTATACTTTATTTACTACCCTATCTTTTTTTATTATATACTATACTTCATTTACTACCCTATCTTTTTTTATTATATACTATACTTCATTTACTACCCTATCCTTTTTTATTATATAATATACTTCATTTACTACCCTATCTTTTTTTATTATATACTATACTTCATTTACTACCCTATCTTTTTTTATTATATACTATACTTTATTTACTACCCTATCCTTTTTTATTATATTCTATACTTCATTTACTACCCTATCTTTTTTTATTATATACTATACTTCATTTACTACCCTATCCTTTTTTATTATATACTATACTTCATTTACTACCCTATCTTTTTTTATTATATACTATACTTCATTTACTACCCTATCTTTTTTTATTATATACTATACTTTATTTACTACCCTATCCTTTTTTATTATATTCTATACTTCATTTACTAGCCTATCTTTTTTTATTATATACTATACTTCATTTACTACCCTATTTTTTTATTATATACTATACTTTATTTACTACCCTATCCTTTTTTATTATATACTATACTTCATTTACTACCCTATCCTTTTTTATTATATACTATACTTCATTTACTACCCTATCTTTTTTTATTATATACTATACTTCATTTACTACCCTATCTTTTTTTATTATATACTATACTTTATTTACTACCCTATCCTTTTTTATTATATTCTATACTTCATTTACTACCCTATCTTTTTTTATTATATACTATACTTCATTTACTACCCTATCCTTTTTTATTATATACTATACTTAATTTACTACCCTATCTTTTTTATTATATACTATACTTCATTTACTACACCATCTTTTTTTATTATATACTATACTTTATTTACTACCCTAGCATTTTTTATTATATTCTATACTTCATTTACTACCCTATCTTTTTTTATTATGTACTATACTTCATTTACTACCCTACCTTTTTTTATTATATACTATACTTCATTTACTACCCTATCCTTTTTTATTATATACTATACTTTATTTACTACCCTATCCTTTTTTATTATATACTATACATCATTTACTACCCTATCTTTTTTTATTATATACTATACTTCATTTACTACCCTATCTTTTTTTATTATATACTATACTTTATTTCTAACCTGTCTTTTTTTATGTACTATACTTCATTTACTACCCTATCTTTTTTTATTATATACTATACTTTATTTCTAACCTGTCTTTTTTTATGTACTATACTTAATTTACTACCCTATCTTTTTTTATTATATACTATACTTCATTTACTACCCTATCTTTTTTTATTATATACTATACTTTATTTACTACCCTATCTTTTTTTATTATATACTATACTTTATTTACTACCCTATCTTTTTTATTATATAATATACTTCATTTACTACCCTGTCTTTTTTTATTATATTCTATACTTCATTTACTAGCCTATCTTTTTTTATTATATACTATACTTCATTTACTACCCTATTTTTTTATTATATACTATACTTTATTTACTACCCTATCCTTTTTTATTATATACTATACTTCATTTACTACCCTATCCTTTTTTATTATATACTATACTTCATTTACTACCCTATCTTTTTTTATTATATACTATACTTCATTTACTACCCTATTCTTTTTTTATTATATACTATACTTCATTTACTACCCTATCTTTTTTTATTATATACTATACTTTATTTACTACCCTATCTTTTTTATTATATACTATACTTCATTTACTACCCTATCCTTTTTTATTATATACTATACTTCATTTACTACCCTATCTTTTTTTATTATATACTATACTTTATTTACTACCCTATCCTTTTTTATTATATACTATACTTCATTTACTACCCTATCATTTTTTATTATATACTATACTTCATTTACTACCCTATCTTTTTTTATTATATACTATACTTTATTTCTAACCTGTCTTTTTTTATGTACTATACTTCATTTACTACCCTATCTTTTTTATTATATACTATACTTTATTTCTAACCTGTCTTTTTTATGTACTATACTTCATTTACTACCCTATCTTTTTTTATTATATACTATACTTTATTTCTAACCTGTCTTTTTTTATGTACTATACTTCATTTACTACCCTATCTTTTTTTATTATATACTATACTTCATATACTACCCTATCTTTTTTTATTATATACTATACTTCATTTACTACCCTATCTTTTTTTTATTATATACTATACTTCATTTACTACCCTATCCTTTTTTATTATATACTATACTTTATTTACTACCCTATCTTTTTTTTATTATATACTATACTTCATTTACTACCCTATCTTTTTTTATTATATACTATACTTTATTTACTACCCTATCCTTTTTTATTATATTCTATACTTCATTTACTACCCTATCTTTTTTTATTATATACTATACTTCATTTACTACCCTATCCTTTTTTATTATATACTATACTTCATTTACTACCCTATCTTTTTTTATTATATACTATACTTCATTTACTACCCTATCTTTTTTTATTATATACTATACTTTATTTACTACCCTATCCTTTTTTATTATATTCTATACTTCATTTACTAGCCTATCTTTTTTTATTATATACTATACTTCATTTACTACCCTATCTTTTTTTATTATATACTATACTTTATTTACTACCCTATCCTTTTTTATTATATACTATACTTCATTTACTACCCTATCCTTTTTTATTATATACTATACTTCATTTACTACCCTATCTTTTTTTATTATATACTATACTTCATTTACTACCCTATCTTTTTTTATTATATACTATACTTTATTTACTACCCTATCCTTTTTTATTATATTCTATACTTTATTTACTACACTATCTTTTTTTATTATATACTATACTTCATTTACTACCCTATCCTTTTTTATTATATACTATACTTCATTTACTACCCTATCTTTTTTATTATATACTATACTTCATTACTACACTATCTTTTTTTATTATATACTATACTTTATTTACTACCCTATCCTTTTTTATCATATTCTATACTTCATTTACTACCCTATCTTTTTTTATTATGTACTATACTTCATTTTCTACCCTACCTTTTTTTATTATATACTATACTTCATTTACTACCCTATCTTTTTTTATTATATACTATACTTCATTTACTACCCTATCTTTTTTTATTATATACTATACTTTATTTACTACCCTATCCTTTTTTATTATATTCTATACTTCATTTACTACCCTATCTTTTTTTATTATATACTATACTTCATTTACTACCCTACCTTTTTTTATTATATACTATACTTCACTTACTACCCTATCTTTTTTTATTATATACTATACTTTATTTACTACCCTATCTTTTTTATTATATACTATACTTCATTTACTACCCTATCTTTTTTTATTATATACTATACTTCATTTACTACCCTATCCTTTTTTATTATATACTATACTTTATTTACTACCCTATCCTTTTTTATTATATACTATACTTCATTTACTACCCTATCTTTTTTTATTATATACTATACTTCATTTACTACCCTATCTTTTTTTATTATATACTATACTTTATTTCTAACCTGTCTTTTTTTATGTACTATACTTTATTTACTACCCTATCTTTTTTATTATATACTATACTTCATTTACTACCCTATTCTTTTTTTATTATATACTATACTTCATTTACTACCCTATCCTTTTTTATTATATACTATACTTTATTTACTACCCTATCCTTTTTTTATTATATACTATACTTTATTTACTACCCTATCCTTTTTTATTATATTCTATACTTCATTTACTACCCTATCTTTTTTTATTATATACTATACTTCATTTACTACCCTATCCTTTTTTATTATATTCTATACTTCATTTACTACCCTATCTTTTTTTATTATATACTATACTTTATTTCTAACCTGTCTTTTTTATGTACTATACTTAATTTAGTACCCTATCTTTTTTTATTATATACTATACTCATTTACTACCCTATCTTTTTTTTATTATATACTATACTTTATTTACTACCCTATCTTTTTTTATTATATAACTATACTTTATTTACTACCCTATCTTTTTTTATTATATAATATACTTCATTTACTACCCTATCTTTTTTTATTATATACTATACTTCATTTACTACCCTATCTTTTTTTATTATAAACTATACTTCATTTACTACCCTATCCTTTTTTATTATATACTATACTTTATTTACTACCCTATCTTTTTTTATTATATACTATACTTCATTTACTACCCTATCTTTTTTTATTATATACTATACTTTATTTACTACCCTATCCTTTTTTATTATATTCTATACTTCATTTACTAGCCTATCTTTTTTATTATATACTATACTTCATTTACTACCCTATTTTTTTATTATATACTATACTTTATTTACTACCCTATCCTTTTTTATTATATACTATACTTCATTTACTACCCTATCCTTTTTTATTATATACTATACTTCATTTACTACCCTATCTTTTTTTTTATATACTATACTTCATTTACTACCCTATCTTTTTTTATTATATACTATACTTCATTTACTACCCTATCTTTTTTTATTATATACTATACTTTATTTACAACCCTATCTTTTTTTATTATATACTATACTTCATTTACTACCCTATCTTTTTTTATTATATACTATACTTCATTTACTACCCTATCCTTTTTTATTATATACTATACTTCATTTACTACCCTATCTTTTTTTATTATATACTATACATTCATTTACTACCCTATCTTTTTTTATTATATACTATACTTTATTTACTACCCTATCCTTTTTTATTATATTCTATACTTCATTTACTACCCTATCTTTTTTTATTATATACTATACTTCATTTACTACCCTATCCTTTTTTATTATATACTATACTTCATTTACTACCCTATCTTTTTTTATTATATACTATACTTCATTTATTACTCTATCTTTTTTTATTATATACTATACTTTATTTACTACCCTATTCTTTTTTATTATATTCTATACTTCATTTACTAGCCTATCTTTTTTTATTATATACTATACTTCATTTACTACCCTATTTTTTTATTATATACTATACTTTATTTACTACCCTATCCTTTTTTATTATATACTATACTTCATTTACTACCCTATCCTTTTTTATTATATACTATACTTCATTTACTACCCTATCTTTTTTTATTATATACTATACTTCATTTACTACCCTATCTTTTTTTTTATAATACTATACTTTATTTACTACCCTATCCTTTTTTATTATATTCTATACTTCATTTACTACCCTATCTTTTTTTATTATATACTATACTTCATTTACTACCCTATCCTTTTTTATTATATACTATACTTCATTTACTACCCTATCTTTTTTATTATATACTATACTTCATTTACTACACCATCTTTTTTTATTATATACTATACTTTATTTACTACCCTATCCTTTTTTATTATATTCTCTACTTCATTTACTACCCTATCTTTTTTTTATTATGTACTATACTTCATTTACTACCCTACCTTTTTTTATTATATACTATACTTCATTTACTACCCTATCCTTTTTTATTATATACTATACTTTATTTACTACCCTATCCTTTTTTATTATATACTATACTTCATTTACTACCCTATCTTTTTTTATTATATACTATACTTCATTTACTACCCTATCTTTTTTTATTATATACTATACTTTATTTCTAACCTGTCTTTTTTTATGTACTATACTTCATTTACTACCCTATCCTTTTTTATTATATACTATACTTTATTTCGAACCTGTCTTTTTTTATGTACTATACTTCATTTACTACCCTATCTTTTTTTATTATATACTATACTTTATTTCTAACCTGTCTTTTTTTATGTACTATACTTAATTTACTACCCTATCTTTTTTTATTATATACTATACTTCATTTACTACCCTATCTTTTTTTATTATATACTATACTTTATTTACTACCCTATCTTTTTTTATTATATACTATACTTTATTTACTACCCTATCTTTTTTATTATATAATATACTTCATTTACTACCCTATCTTTTTTTATTATATACTATACTTCATTTACTACCCTATCTTTTTTTATTATATACTATACTTCATTTACTACCCTATCCTTTTTTATTATATACTATACTTTATTTACTACCCTATCTTTTTTTATTATATACTATACTTCATTTACTACCCTATCTTTTTTTATTATATACTATACTTTATTTACTACCCTATCCTTTTTTATTATATTCTATACTTCATTTACTAGCCTATCTTTTTTTATTATATACTATACTTCATTTACTACCCTATTTTTTTTATTATATACTATACTTTATTTACTACCCTATCCTTTTTTATTATATACTATACTTCATTTACTACCCTATCCTTTTTTATTATATACTATACTTCATTTACTACCCTATCTTTTTTTATTATATACTATACTTCATTTACTACCCTATCTTTTTTTATTATATACTATACTTCATTTACTACCCTATCTTTTTTTATTATATACTATACTTTATTTACTACCCTATCTTTTTTTATTATATACTATACTTCATTTACTACCCTATCTTTTTTTATTATATACTATACTTCATTTACTACCCTATCCTTTTTTATTATATACTATACTTCATTTACTACCCTATCTTTTTTTATTATATACTATACTTCATTTACTACCCTATCTTTTTTTATTATATACTATACTTTATTTACTACCCTATCCTTTTTTATTATATTCTATACTTCATTTACTACCCTATCTTTTTTTATTATATACTATACTTCATTTACTACCCTATCCTTTTTTATTATATACTATACTTCATTTACTACCCTATCTTTTTTTATTATATACTATACTTCATTTACTACCCTATCTTTTTTTATTATATACTATACTTTATTTACTACCCTATCCTTTTTTATTATATTCTATACTTCATTTACTACCCTATCTTTTTTTATTATATACTATACTTCATTTACTACCCTATTTTTTTTATTATATACTATACTTTATTTACTACCCTATCCTTTTTTATTATATACTATACTTCATTTACTACCCTACCTTTTTTTATGATATACTATACTTCATTTACTACCCTATCCTTTTTTATTATATACTATACTTCATTTACTACCCTATCCTTTTTTATTATATACTATACTTCATTTACTACCCTATCCTTTTTTATTATATACTATACTTTATTTACTACCCTATCCTTTTTTATTATATACTATACTTCATTTACTAATCTATCTTTTTTTATTATATACTATACTTCATTTACTACCCTATCTTTTTTTATTACATACTATACTTCATTTACTACCCTATCCTTTTTTATTATATACTATACTTCATTTACTACCCTAGCATTTTTTATTAAATACTATACTTCATTTACTACCCTATTCATTTTTTATTATATACTATACTTTATTTCTAACCTGTCTTTTTTATGTACTATACTTCATTTACTACCCTATCTTTTTTTTATTATATACTATACTTTATTTCTAACCTGTCTTTTTTTATGTACTATACTTCATTTACTACCCTATCTTTTTTTATTATATACTATACTTTATTTCTAACCTGTCTTTTTTTATGTACTATACTTCATTTACTACCCTATCTTTTTTTATTATATACTATACTTTATTTCTAACCTGTCTTTTTTATGTACTATACTTCATTTAATACCCTATCTTTTTTATTATATACTATACTTCATTTACTACCCTATCCTTTTTTATTATATACTATACTTCATTTACTACCCTATCTTTTTGTATTATATACTATACTTCATTTACTACCCTATCTTTTTTTATTATATACTATACTTCATTTACTACCCTATCTTTTTTATTATATACTATACTTCATTTACTACCCTATCCTTTTTTATTATATACTATACTTCATTTACTACCCTATCTTTTTTTATTATATACTATACTTCATTTACTACCCTATCTTTTTTTATTATATACTATACTTCATTTACTACCCTATCTTTTTTTATTATATACTATACTTTATTTACTACCCTATCTTTTTTTATTATATACTATACTTCATTTACTACCCTATCTTTTTTTATTATATACTATACTTCATTTACTACCCTATCTTTTTTTATTATATACTATACTTCATTTACTACCCTATCTTTTTTTATTATATACTATACTTTATTTACTACCCTATCTTTTTTTTATTATATACTATACTTCATTTACTACCCTATCTTTTTTTATTATATACTATACTTCATTTACTACCCTATCCTTTTTTATTATATACTATACTTCATTTACTACCCTATCTTTTTTTATTATATACTATACTTCATTTACTACCCTATCTTTTTTTATTATATACTATACTTTATTTACTACCCTATCCTTTTTTATTATATTCTATACTTCATTTACTACCCTATCTTTTTTTATTATATACTATACTTCATTTACTACCCTATCCTTTTTTATTATATACTATACTTCATTTACTACCCTATCTTTTTTTATTATATACTATACTTCATTTACTACCCTATCTTTTTTTATTATATACTATACTTTATTTACTACCCTATCCTTTTTTATTATATTCTATACTTCATTTACTACCCTATCTTTTTTTATTATATACTATACTTCATTTACTACCCTATTTTTTTTATTATATACTATACTTTATTTACTACCCTATCCTTTTTTATTATATACTATACTTCATTTACTACCCTACCTTTTTTTATTATATACTATACTTCATTTACTACCCTATCCTTTTTTATTATATACTATACTTCATTTACTACCCTATCCTTTTTTATTATATACTATACTTCATTTACTACCCTATCCTTTTTTATTATATACTATACTTTATTTACTACCCTATCCTTTTTTATTATATACTATACTTCATTTACTAATCTATCTTTTTTTATTATATACTATACTTCATTTACTACCCTATCTTTTTTTATTACATACTATACTTCATTTACTACCCTATCCTTTTTTATTATATACTATACTTCATTTACTACCCTAGCATTTTTTATTAAATACTATACTTCATTTACTACCCTATTCATTTTTTATTATATACTATACTTTATTTCTAACCTGTCTTTTTTTATGTACTATACTTCATTTACTACCCTATCTTTTTTTATTATATACTATACTTTATTTCTAACCTGTCTTTTTTTGTGTACTATACTTCATTTACTACCCTATCTTTTTTTATTATATACTATACTTTATTTCTAACCTGTCTTTTTTTATGTACTATACTTCATTTACTACCCTATCTTTTTTTATTATATACTATACTTTATTTCTAACCTGTCTTTTTTTATGTACTATACTTCATTTAATACGCTATCTTTTTTATTATATACTATACTTCATTTACTACCCTATCCTTTTTTATTATATTCTATACTTCATTTACTACCCTATCTTTTTTTATTATATACTATACATCATTTACTACCCTATCTTTTTTTATTATATACTATACTTCATTTACTACCCTATCTTTTTTTATTATATACTATACTTTATTTACTACCCTATCTTTTTTATTATATACTATACTTCATTTACTACCCTATCTTTTTTTATTATATACTATACTTCATTTACTACCCTATCCTTTTTTATTATATACTATACTTCATTTACTACCCTATCTTTTTTATTATATACTATACTTCATTTACTACCCTATCTTTTTTTATTATATACTATACTTTATTTACTACCCTATCCTTTTTTATTATATTCTATACTTCATTTACTACCCTATCTTTTTTTATTATATACTATACTTCATTTACTACCCTATCCTTTTTTTATTATATACTATACTTCATTTACTACCCTATCTTTTTTTATTATATACTATACTTCATTTACTACCCTATCTTTTTTTATTATATACTATACTTTATTTACTACCCTATCCTTTTTTATTATATTCTATACTTCATTTACTACCCTATCTTTTTTTATTATATACTATACTTCATTTACTACCCTATTTTTTTTATTATATACTATACTTTATTTACTACCCTATCCTTTTTTATTATATACTATACTTCATTTACTACCCTATCTTTTTTTATTATATACTATACTTCATTTACTACCCTATCCTTTTTTATTATATACTATACTTCATTTACTACCCTATCCTTTTTTATTATATACTATACTTCATTTACTACCCTATCCTTTTTTATTATATACTATACTTTATTTACTACCCTATCCTTTTTTATTATATACTATACTTCATTTACTAATCTATCTTTTTTTATTATATACTATACTTCATTTACTACCCTATCTTTTTTTATTACATACTATACTTCATTTACTACCCTATCCTTTTTTATTATATACTATACTTCATTTACTACCCTAGCATTTTTTATTAAATACTATACTTCATTTACTACCCTATTCATTTTTTATTATATACTATACTTTATTTCTAACCTGTCTTTTTTTATGTACTATACTTCATTTACTACCCTATCTTTTTTTATTATATACTATACTTTATTTCTAACCTGTCTTTTTTTATGTACTATACTTCATTTACTACCCTATCTTTTTTTATTATATACTATACTTTATTTCTAACCTGTCTTTTTTTATGTACTATACTTCATTTACTACCCTATCTTTTTTTATTATATACTATACTTTATTTCTAACCTGTCTTTTTTATGTACTATACTTCATTTAATACGCTATCTTTTTATTATATACTATACTTCATTTACTACCCTATCCTTTTTTATTATATACTATACTTCATTTACTACCCTATCTTTTTGTATTATATACTATACTTCATTTACTACCCTATCTTTTTTTATTATATACTATACTTCATTTACTACCCTATCTTTTTTATTATATACTATACTTCATTTACTACCCTATCTTTTTTTATTATATACTATACTTCATTTACTACCCTATCTTTTTTTATTATATACTATACTTTATTTACTACCCTATCCTTTTTTATTATATACTATACTTTATTAACTACCCTATCGTTTTTTATTATATACTATACTTCATTTACTACCCTATCTTTTTTTATTATATACTATACTTTATTTACTACCCTATCCTTTTTTATTATATTCTATACTTCATTTACTACCCTATCTTTTTTTATTATATACTATACTTCATTTACTACCCTATCCTTTTTTATTATATACTATACTTCATTTACTACCCTATCTTTTTTTATTATATACTATACTTCATTTACTACCCTATCTTTTTTTATTATATACTATACTTTATTTACTACCCTATCCTTTTTTATTATATTCTATACTTCATTTACTAGCCTATCTTTTTTTATTATATACTATACTTCATTTACTACCCTATTTTTTTTATTATATACTATACTTTATTTACTACCCTATCCTTTTTTATTATATACTATACTTCATTTACTACCCTACCTTTTTTTATTATATACTATACTTCATTTACTACCCTATCCTTTTTTATTATATACTATACTTCATTTACTACCCTATCCTTTTTTATTATATACTATACTTCATTTACTACCCTATCCTTTTTTATTATATACTATACTTTATTTACTACCCTATCCTTTTTTATTATATACTATACTTCATTTACTAATCTATCTTTTTTTATTATATACTATACTTCATTTACTACCCTATCTTTTTTTATTATATACTATACTTTATTTACTACCCTATCCTTTTTTATTATATACTATACTTCATTTACTACCCTAGCATTTTTTATTATATACTATACTTCATTTACTACCCTATTCATTTTTATTATATACTATACTTTATTTCTAACCTGTCTTTTTTTATGTACTATACTTCATTTACTACCCTATCTTTTTTTATTATATACTATACTTTATTTCTAACCTTCTTTTTTTATGTACTATACTTCATTTAACTACCCTATCTTTTTTTATTATATACTATACTTTATTTCTAACCTGTCTTTTTTATGTACTATACTTCATTTACTACCCTATCTTTTTTTTGTTATATACTATACTTTATTTCTAACCTGTCTTTTTTATGTACTATACTTCATTTAATACCCTATCTTTTTTAATTATATACTATACTTCATTTACTACCCTATCCTTTTTATTATATACTATACTTCATTTACTACCCTATCTTTTTGTATTATATACTATACTTCATTTACTACCCAATCTTTTTTTATTATATACTATACTTCATTTACTACCCTATCTTTTTTATTATATACTATACTTCATTTACTACCCTATCTTTTTTTATTATATACTATACTTCATTTACTACCCTATCTTTTTTTATTATATACTATATTTATTTACTACCCTATCCTTTTTTATTATATTCTATACTTTATTTACTACCCTATCTTTTTTATTATATACTATACTTCATTTACTACCCTATCTTTTTTATTATATACTATACTTTATTTACTACCCTATCCTTTTTTATTATATTCTATACTTCATTTACTACCCTATCCTTTTTTATTATATACTATACTTCATTTACTACCCTATCTTTTTTATTATATACTATACTCCATTTACTACCCTATCCTTTTTTATTATATACTATACTTCATTTACTACCCTATCTTTTTTTATTATATACTATACTTCATTTACTACCCTATCTTTTTTTATTATATACTATACTTCATTTACTACCCTATCCTTTTTTATTATATACTATACTTCATTTACTACCCTATCTTTTTTTATTATATACTATACATTATTTACTACCCTATCCTTTTTTATTATATACTATACTTCATTTACTACCCTATCTTTTTTTATTATATACTATACTTCATTTACTACCCTATCTTTTTTTATTATATACTATACTGCATTTACTACCCTATCCTTTTTATTATATACTATACTTCATTTACTACCCTATCCTTTTTTATTATATACTATACTTTATTTACTACCCTATCTTTTTTATTATATACTATACTTTATTTACTACCCTATCCTTTTTTATTATATTCTATACTTTATTTACTACCCTATCCTTTTTTATTATATACTATACTTAATTTACTACCCTATCTTTTTTTATTATATACTATACTTCATTTACTACCCTATTTTTTTATTATATACTATACTTCATTTACTACCCTATCCTTTTTTATTATATACTATACTTCATTTACTACCCTATCTTTTTTTATTATATACTATACTTTATTTACTACCTATCCTTTTTTATTATATTCTATACTTCATTTACTACCCTATCCTTTTTTATTATATACTATACTTCATTTACTACCCTATCTTTTTTTATTATATTCTATACTTCATTTACTACCCTATCCTTTTTTATTATATACTATACTTCATTTACTACCCTATCTTTTTTTATTATATACTATACTTCATTTACTACCCTATCTTTTTTTATTATATACTATACTTTATTTACTACCCTATCCTTTTTTATTATATTCTATACTTCATTTACTACCCTATCTTTTTATTATATACTATACTTCATTTACTACCCTATCCTTTTTTATTATATACTATACTGTCATTTACTACCCTATCTTTTTTTATTATATACTATACTTCATTTACTACACTATCTTTTTTTATTATATACTATACTTTATTTACTACCCTATCCTTTTTTATTATATACTATACTTCATTTACTACCCTATCTTTTTTTATTATATACTATACTTCATTTACTACCCTATCTTTTTTATTATATACTATACTTCATTTACTACACTATCTTTTTTTATTATATACTATACTTTATTTACTACCCTATCCTTTTTTATTATATACTATACTTCATTTACTACCCTATCCTTTTTTATTATATACTATACTTTATTTACTACCCTATCCTTTTTTATTATATACTATACTTCATTTACTACCCTATCTTTTTTTATTATATACTATACTTCATTTACTACCCTATCCTTTTTTATTATATACTATACTTCATTTACTACCCTATCTTTTTTTATTATATACTATACTTCATTTACTACACTATCTTTTTTTATTATATACTATACTTTATTTACTACACTATCTTTTTTTATTATATACTATACTTTATTTACTACCCTATCCTTTTTTATTATATTCTATACTTCATTTACTACCCTATCTTTTTTATTATATTCTATACTTCATTTACTACCCTACCTTTTTTTTATTATATACTATACTTCATTTACTACCCTATCTTTGTTTATTATATACTATACTTTATTTACTACCCTATCTTTTTTATTATATACTATACTTCATTTACTACCCTATCTTTTTTTATTATATACTATACTTCATTTACTACCCTATCTTTTTTTATTATATACTATACTTATTTACTACCCTATCCTTTTTAATTATATACTATACTTCATTTACTACCCTATCTTTTTTTATTATATACTATACTTCATTTACTACCCTATCTTTTTTTATTATATATTATACTTTATTTACTACCCTATCCTTTTTTATTATATACTATACTTCATTTACTACCCTATCATTTTTTATTATATACTATACGTCATTTACTACCCTATTCTTTTTTTATTATATACTATACTTTATTTCTAACCTGTCTTTTTTTATGTACTATACTTCATTTACTACCCTATCTTTTTTTATTATATAATATACTTCATTTACTACCCTATCCTTTTTTATTATATACTATACTTCATTTACTACCCTATCCTTTTTTATTATATACTATACTTCATTTACTACCCTATTCTTTTTTTATTATATACTATACTTTATTTACTACCCTATCCTTTTTTATTATATACTATAATTTATTTACTACCATATCCTTTTTTATTATATACTATACTTCATTTACTACCCTATTCTTTTTTTATTATATACTATACTTTATTTACTACCCTATCCTTTTTTATTATATTCTATACTTCATTTACTACCCTATCTTTTTTTATTATATACTATACTTCATTTACTACCCTATCTTTTTTTATTATATACTATACTTCATTTACTACCCCTATCTTTTTTTATTATATACTATACTTCATTTACTACACTATCTTTTTTTATTATATACTATACTTTATTTACTACCCTATCCTTTTTTATTATATTCTATACTTCATTTACTACCCTATCTTTTTTTATTATATACTATACTTCATTTACTACCCTATCTTTTTTTATTATATACTATACTTTATTTACTACCCTATCCTTTTTTATTATATACTATACTTCATTTACTACCCTATCCTTTTTTATTATATACTATACTTCATTTACTACCCTATTCTTTTTTTATTATATACTATACTTTATTTACTACCCTATTCTTTTTTTATTATATACTATACTTTATTTACTACCCTATCCTTTTTTATTATATACTATACTTTATTTACTACCCTATTCTTTTTTTATTATATACTATACTTTATTTACTACCCTATTCTTTTTTTATTATATACTATACTTTATTTACTACCCTATTCTTTTTTATTATATACTATACTTTATTTACTACCCTATCCTTTTTTATTATATACTATACCTTTATTTACTACCCTATTCTTTTTTATTATATACTATACTTTATTTACTACCCTATCCTTTTTTATTATATTCTATACTTCATTTACTACCCTATCTTTTTTTATTATATTCTATACTTTATTTACTACCCTATTCTTTTTTATTATATACTATACTTCATTTACTACCCTATCCTTTTTTATTATATACTATACTTCATTTACTACCCTAAGCTTTTTTTATTATATACTATACTTCATTTACTACCCTATCCTTTTATATTATTCACTATACTTTATTTACTACCCTATCTTTTTTTATTATATACTATACTTCATTTACTACCCTATTCTTTTTTTATTATATACTATACTTTATTTCTAACCCGTCTTTTTTTATGTACTATACTTCATTTACTACCCTATCTTTTTTTATTATATAATATACTTCATTTACTACCCTATCCTTTTTTATTATATACTATACTTCATTTACTACCCTATTCTTTTTTTATTATATACTATACTTTATTTACTACCCTATCCTTTTTTATTATATTCTATACTTCATTTACTACCCTATCCTTTTTTTATTATATACTATACTTTATTTAATACCCTAACCTTTTTTATTATATACTATACTTCATTTACTACCCTATCCTTTTTTATTATATACTATACTTCATTTACTCCCTATCCTTTTTTATTATATAATATACTTCATTTACTACCCTATTCTTTTTTTATTATATACTATACTTTATTTACTACCCTATCCTTTTTTATTATATTCTATACTTCATTTACTCCCTATCCTTTTTTATTATATAATATACTTCATTTACTACCCTATTCTTTTTTTATTATATACTATACTTTATTTACTACCCTATCTTTTTTTATTATATACTATACTTCATTTACTACCCTATTCTTTTTTTATTATATACTATACTTTATTTACTACCCTATTCTATTTTTATTATATACTATACTTCATTTACTACCCTATTCTTTTTTTTATTATATACTATACTTCATTTACTACCCTACTCTTTTTTATATTATATACTATACTTTATTTACTACCGTATACTTTTTTATGATATAATATACTTCATTTCCTACCCTATCCTTTTTTATTATATTCTATACTTCATTTACTACCCTATCCTTTTTTATTATATACTATACTTCATTTACTACCCTATCTTTTTTTATTATATACTATACTTTATTTACTACCCTATCTTTTTTTATTATATACTATACTTTATTTCTAACCTGTCTTTTTTTTATGTACTATACTTCATTTACTACCCTATCTTTTTTTATTATATACTATACTTTATTTCTAACCTGTCTTTTTTATGTACTATACTTCATTTAATATCCTATCTTTTTTATTATATACTATACTTCATTTACTACCCTATCCTTTTTTATTATATACTATACTTCATTTACTACCCTATCTTTTTGTATTATATACTATACTTCATTTACTACCCTATCTTTTTTTATTATATACTATACTTCATTTACTACCCTATCTTTTTTATTATATACTATACTTCATTTACTACCCTATCTTTTTTTATTATATACTATACTTCATTTACTACCCTATCTTTTTTTATTATATACTATACTTTATTTACTACCCTATCCTTTTTTATTATATACTATACTTTATTAACTACCCTATCGTTTTTTATTATATACTATACTTCATTTACTACCCTATCTTTTTTTATTATATACTATACTTTATTTACTACCCTATCCTTTTTTATTATATTCTATACTTCATTTACTACCCTATCTTTTTTTATTATATACTATACTTCATTTACTACCCTATCCTTTTTTATTATATACTATACTTCATTTACTACCCTATCTTTTTTTATTATATACTATACTTCATTTACTACCCTATCTTTTTTTATTATATACTATACTTTATTTACTACCCTATCCTTTTTTATTATATTCTATACTTCATTTACTAGCCTATCTTTTTTTATTATATACTATACTTCATTTACTACCCTATTTTTTTTATTATATACTATACTTTATTTACTACCCTATCCTTTTTTATTATATACTATACTTCATTTACTACCCTATCCTTTTTTATTATATACTATACTTCATTTACTACCCTATCCTTTTTTATTATATACTATACTTCATTTACTACCCTATCCTTTTTTATTATATACTGTACTTATTTACTACCCTATCCTTTTTTATTATATACTATACTTCATTTACTAATCTATCTTTTTTTTATTATATACTATACTTCATTTACTACCCTATCTTTTTTTATTATATACTATACTTTATTTACTACCCTATCCTTTTTTATTATATACTATACTTCATTTACTACACTAGCATTTTTTATTATATACTATACTTCATTTACTACCCTATTCATTTTTTATTATATACTATACTTTATTTCTAACCTGTCTTTTTTTATGTACTATACTTCATTTACTACCCTATCTTTTTTTATTATATACTATACTTTATTTCTAACCTGTCTTTTTTTATGTACTATACTTCATTTACTACCCTATCTTTTTTTATTATATACTATACTTTATTTCTAACCTGTCTTTTTTTATGTACTATACTTCATTTACTACCCTATCTTTTTTTATTATATACTATACTTTATTTCTAACCTGTCTTTTTTATGTACTATACTTCATTTAATACCCTATCTTTTTAATTATATACTATACTTCATTTACTACCCTATCCTTTTTTATTATATACTATACTTCATTTACTACCCTATCTTTTTGTATTATATACTATACTTCATTTACTACCCTATCTTTTTTTTATTATATACTATACTTCATTTACTACCCTATCTTTTTTATTATATACTATACTTCATTTACTACCCTATCTTTTTTTATTATATACTATACTTCATTTACTACCCTATCTTTTTTTATTATATACTATATTTATTTACTACCCTATCCTTTTTTATTATATTCTATACTTTATTTACTACCCTATCTTTTTTATTATATACTATACTTCATTTACTACCCTATCTTTTTTTATTATATACTATACTTTATTTACTACCCTATCCTTTTTTATTATATTCTATACTTCATTTACTAGCCTATCTTTTTTTATTATATACTATACTTCATTTACTACCCTATTTTTTTTATTATATACTATACTTTATTTACTACCCTATCCTTTTTTATTATATACTATACTTCATTTACTACCCTACATTTTTATTATATACTATACTTCATTTACTACCCTATCCTTTTTTATTATATACTATACTTCATTTACTACCCTATCCTTTTTTATTATATACTATACTTCATTTACTACCCTATCCTTTTTTATTATATACTATACTTTATTTACTACCCTATCCTTTTTTATTATATACTATACTTCATTTACTAATCTATCTTTTTTTATTATATACTATACTTCATTTACTACCCTATCTTTTTTTATTATATACTATACTTTATTTACTACCCTATCCTTTTTTATTATATACTATACTTCATTTACTACCCTATCTTTTTTTATTATATACTATACTTCATTTACTACCCTATTCATTTTTTATTATATACTATACTTTATTTCTAACCTGTCTTTTTTTATGTACTATACTTCATTTACTACCCTATTCTTTTTTTATTATATACTATACTTTATTTCTAACCTGTCTTTTTTTATGTACTATACTTCATTTACTACCCTATCTTTTTTTATTATATACTATACTTTATTTCTAACCTGTCTTTTTTTATGTACTATACTTCATTTACTACCCTATCTTTTTTATTATATACTATACTTCATTTACTACCCTATCCTTTTTTATTATATACTATACTTCATTTACTACCCTATCTTTTTGTATTATATACTATACTTCATTTACTACCCTATCTTTTTTTATTATATACTATACTTCATTTACTACCCTATCTTTTTTATTATATACTATACTTCATTTACTACCCTATCTTTTTTTATTATATACTATACTTCATTTACTACCCTATCTTTTTTTATTATATACTATATTTATTTACTACCCTATCCTTTTTTATTATATTCTATACTTTATTTACTACCCTATCTTTTTTATTATATACTATACTTCATTTACTACCCTATCTTTTTTTATTATATACTATACTTTATTTACTACCCTATCCTTTTTTATTATATTCTATACTTCATTTACTACCCTATCCTTTTTTATTATATACTATACTTCATTTACTACCCTATCTTTTTTTATTATATACTATACTTCATTTACTACCCTATCCTTTTTTATTATATACTATACTTCATTTACTACCCTATCTTTTTTTATTATATACTATACTTCATTTACTACCCTATCTTTTTTATTATATACTATACTTCATTTACTACCCTATCTTTTTTTATTATATACTATACTTCATTTACTACCCTATCTTTTTTTATTATATACTATACTTTATTTACTACCCTATCCTTTTTTATTATATACTATACTTTATTAACTACCCTATCGTTTTTTATTATATACTATACTTCATTTACTACCCTATCTTTTTTTATTATATACTATACTTTATTTACTACCCTATCCTTTTTTATTATATTCTATACTTCATTTACTACCCTATCTTTTTTTTATTATATACTATACTTCATTTACTACCCTATCCTTTTTTATTATATACTATACTTCATTTACTACCCTATCTTTTTTTATTATATACTATACTTCATTTACTACCCTATCTTTTTTTATTATATACTATACTTTATTTACTACCCTATCCTTTTTTATTATATTCTATACTTCATTTACTAGCCTATCTTTTTTTATTATATACTATACTTCATTTACTACCCTATTTTTTTTATTATATACTATACTTTATTTACTACCCTATCCTTTTTTATTATATACTATACTTCATTTACTACCCTATCCTTTTTTATTATATACTATACTTCATTTACTACCCTATCTTTTTTTATTATATACTATACTTTATTTACTACCCTATCCTTTTTTATTATATACTATACTTCATTTACTACACTAGCATTTTTTATTATATACTATACTTCATTTACTACCCTATTCATTTTTTATTATATACTATACTTTATTTCTAACCTGTCTTTTTTTATGTACTATACTTCATTTACTACCCTATCTTTTTTTATTATATACTATACTTTATTTCTAACCTGTCTTTTTTTATGTACTATACTTCATTTACTACCCTATCTTTTTTTATTATATACTATACTTTATTTCTAACCTGTCTTTTTTTATGTACTATACTTCATTTACTACCCTATCTTTTTTATTATATACTATACTTTATTTCTAACCTGTCTTTTTTATGTACTATACTTCATTTTATACCCTATCTTTTTTATTATATACTATACTTCATTTACTACCCTATCCTTTTTTATTATATACTATACTTCATTTACTACCCTATCTTTTTTTATTATATACTATACTTCATTTACTACCCTATCTTTTTTTATTATATACTATACTTCATTTACTACCCTATCTTTTTTATTATATACTATACTTCATTTACTACCCTATCTTTTTTTATTATATACTATACTTCATTTACTACCCTATCTTTTTTTATTATATACTATATTTATTTACTACCCTATCCTTTTTTATTATATTCTATACTTTATTTACTACCCTATCTTTTTTATTATATACTATACTTCATTTACTACCCTATCTTTTTTTATTATATACTATACTTTATTTACTACCCTATCCTTTTTTATTATATTCTATACTTCATTTACTAGCCTATCTTTTTTTATTATATACTATACTTCATTTACTACCCTATTTTTTTTATTATATACTATACTTTATTTACTACCCTATCCTTTTTTATTATATACTATACTTCATTTACTACCCTACCTTTTTTTATTATATACTATACTTCATTTACTACCCTATCCTTTTTTATTATATACTATACTTCATTTACTACCCTATCCTTTTTTATTATATACTATACTTCATTTACTACCCTATCCTTTTTTATTATATACTATACTTTATTTACTACCCTATCCTTTTTTATTATATACTATACTTCATTTACTAATCTATCTTTTTTTATTATATACTATACTTCATTTACTACCCTATCTTTTTTTATTATATACTATACTTTATTTACTACCCTATCCTTTTTTATTATATACTATACTTCATTTACTACCCTAGCATTTTTTATTATATACTATACTTCATTTACTACCCTATTCATTTTTTATTATATACTATACTTTATTTCTAACCTGTCTTTTTTTATGTACTATACTTCATTTACTACCCTATCTTTTTTTATTATATACTATACTTTATTTCTAACCTGTCTTTTTTTATGTACTATACTTCATTTACTACCCTATCTTTTTTTATTATATACTATACTTTATTTCTAACCTGTCTTTTTTTATGTACTATACTTCATTTACTACCCTATCTTTTTTTATTATATACTATACTTTATTTCTAACCTGTCTTTTTTATGTACTATACTTCATTTAATACCCTATCTTTTTTATTATATACTATACTTCATTTACTACCCTATCCTTTTTTATTATATACTATACTTCATTTACTACCCTATCTTTTTGTATTATATACTATACTTCATTTACAACCCTATCTTTTTTTATTATATACTACACTTCATTTACTACCCTATCTTTTTTATTATATACTATACTTCATTTACTACCCTATCTTTTTTTATTATATACTATACTTCATTTACTACCCTATCTTTTTTTATTATATACTATATTTATTTACTACCCTATCCTTTTTTATTATATTCTATACTTTATTTACTACCCTATCTTTTTTATTATATACTATACTTCATTTACTACCCTATCTTTTTTTATTATATACTATACTTTATTTACTACCCTATCCTTTTTTATTATATTCTATACTTCATTTACTACCCTATCCTTTTTTATTATATACTATACTTCATTTACTACCCTATCTTTTTTTATTATATACTATACTCCATTTACTACCCTATCCTTTTTTATTATATACTATACGTCATTTACTACCCTATCTTTTTTTATTATATACTATATTTCATTTACTACCCTATCTTTTTTTATTATATACTATACTTCATTTACTACCCTATCCTTTTTTATTATATACTATACTTCATTTACTACCCTATCTTTTTTTATTATATACTATACATTATTTACTACCCTATCCTTTTTTATTATATTCTATACTTCATTTACTACCCTATCCTTTTTTATTATATACTATACTTCATTTACTACCCTATCTTTTTTTATTATATACTATACTTCATTTACTACCCTATCTTTTTTTATTATATACTATACTGCATTTACTACCCTATCCTTTTTATTATATACTATACTTCATTTACTACCCTATCCTTTTTTATTATATACTATACTTTATTTACTACCCTATCTTTTTTATTATATACTATACTTTATTTACTACCCTATCCTTTTTTATTATATTCTATACTTTATTTACTACCCTATCCTTTTTTATTATATACTATACTTAATTTACTACCCTATCTTTTTTTATTATATACTATACTTCATTTACTACCCTATTTTTTTTATTATATACTATACTTCATTTACTACCCTATCCTTTTTTATTATATACTATACTTCATTTACTACCCTATCTTTTTTTATTATATACTATACTTTATTTACTACCCTATCCTTTTTTATTATATTCTATACTTCATTTACTACCCTATCCTTTTTTATTATATACTATACTTCATTTACTACCCTATCTTTTTTTATTATATTCTATACTTCATTTACTACCCTATCCTTTGTTATTATATACTATACTTCATTTACTACCCTATCTTTTTTTATTATATACTATACTTCATTTACTACCCTATCTTTTTTTATTATATACTATACTTTATTTACTACCCTATCCTTTTTTATTATATTCTATACTTCATTTACTACCCTATCTTTTTTTATTATATACTATACTTCATTTACTACCCTATCCTTTTTTATTATATACTATACTTCATTTACTACCCTATCTTTTTTTATTATATACTATACTTCATTTACTACACTATCTTTTTTTATTATATACTATACTTTATTTACTACCCTATCCTTTTTTATTATATACTATACTTCATTTACTACCCTATCTTTTTTTATTATATACTATACTTCATTTACTACCCTATCTTTTTTATTATATACTATACTTCATTTACTACACTATCTTTTTTTATTATATACTATACTTTATTTACTACCCTATCCTTTTTTATTATATACTATACTTCATTTACTACCCTATCCTTTTTTATTATATACTATACTTTATTTACTACCCTATCCTTTTTTATTATATACTATACTTCATTTACTACCCTATCTTTTTTTATTATATACTATACTTCATTTACTACCCTATCCTTTTTTATTATATACTATACTTCATTTACTACCCTATCTTTTTTTATTATATACTATACTTCATTTACTACCCTATCCTTTTTTATTATATACTATACTTTATTTACTACCCTATCCTTTTTTATTATATACTATACTTCATTTACTACCCTATCCTTTTTTATTATATACTATACTTCATTTACTACCCTATACTTTTTTTATTATATACTATACTTTATTTACTACCCTTTTCTTTTTTTATTATATTCTATACTTCATTTACTACCCTATCCTTTTTTATTATATAATATACTTCATTTACTACCCTATTCTTTTTTTATTATATACTATACTTTATTTACTACCCTATCCTTTTTTTATTATATTCTATACTTCATTTACTACCCTATCCTTTTGTATTATATACTATACTTTATTTACTACCCTATCTTTTTTTATTATATACTATACTTTATTTACTACCCTATTTCTTGTTTTATTATATACTATACTTTATTTACTACCCTATTCTTTTTTTATTATATACTATACTTCATTTACTACCCTATTCTTTTTTTATTATATACTATACTTCATTTACTACCCTACTCTTTTTTATTATATACTATACTTTATTTACTACCCTATACCTTTTATTATATAATATACTTCATTTACTACCCTATCCTTTTTTATTATATTCTATACTTCATTTACTACCCTATACTTTTTTTATTATATACTATACTTCATTTACTACCCTATCCTTTTTTATTATATTTTATACTTCATTTACTACCCTATCCTTTTTTATTATATAATATACTTCATTTACTACCCTATTCTTTTTTTATTATATACTATACTTTATTTACTACCCTATCTTTTTTTATTATATACTATACTTCATTTACTACCCTACTCTTTTTTTATTATATACTATACTTTATTTACTACCCTATTCTTTTTTTATTATATTCTATACTTCATTTACTACCCTATCCTTTTTTATTATATACTATACTTTATTTACTACCCTATCTTTTTTTATTATATACTATACTTTATTTACTACCCTATTCTTTTTTTATTATATATTATTCTTTATTTACTACCCTATTCTTTTTTTATTATATACTATACTTCATTTACTACCCTATTCTTTTTTTATTATATACTATACTTCATTTACTACCCTACTCTTTTTTTATTATATACTATACTTTATTTACTACCCTATACTTTTTTATTATATAATATACTTCATTTACTACCCTATCCTTTTTTATTATATTCTATACTTCATTTACTACCCTATCTTTTTTTATTATATACTATACTTCATTTACTACCCTATCCTTTTTTATTATATACTATACTTTATTTACTACCCTATCTTTTTTTATTATATACTATACTTTATTTACTACCCTATTCTTTTTTTATTATATACTATACTTTATTTACTACCCTATTCTTTTTTATTATATACTATACTTCATTTACTACCCTATACTTTATTTACTACCCTATCTTTTTTTATTATATACTATACTTTATTTACTACCCTATCCTTTTTTATTATATACTATACTTTATTTACTACCCTATCCTTTTTTATTATATTCTATACTTCATTTACTACCCTATCCTTTTTTATTATATAATATACTTCATTTACTACCCTATCCTTTTTTATTATATACTATACTTTATTTACTACCCTATTCTTTTTTATTATATTCTATACTTCATTTACTACCCTATTCTTTTTTTATTATATACTATACTTTATTTACTACCCTATCCTTTTTTATTATATTCTATACTTCATTTACTACCCTATTCTTTTTTTATTATATACTATACTTCATTTACTACCCTACTCTTTTTTTATTATATACTATACTTTATTTACTACCCTATCCTTTTTTATTATATTCTATACTTCATTTACTACCCTATCCTTTTTTATTATATACTATACTTTATTTACTACCCTATCATTTTTTATTATATACTATACTTTATTTACTACCCTATCCTTTTTTATTATATTCTATACTTCATTTACTACCCTATCCTTTTTTATTATATACTATACTTTATTTACTACCCTATCATTTTTTATTATATACTATACTTTATTTACTACCCTATCCTTTTTTATTATATTCTATACTTCATTTACTACCCTATCCTTTTTTATTATATACTATACTTTATTTACTACCCTATCATTTTTTATTATATACTATACTTTATTTACTACCCGATCCTTTTTTATTATATTCTATACTTCATTTACTACCCTATCCTTTTTTATTATATAATATACTTCATTTACTACCCTATCCTTTTTTATTATATACTATACTTTATTTACTACCCTATCTTTTGTTATTATATTCTATACTTTATTTACTACCCTATCCTTTTTTATTATATACTATACTTTATTTACTACCCTATTCTTTTTTTATTATATAATATACTTCATTTACTACCCTATCCTTTTTTATTATATAATATACTTTATTTACTACCCTATCTTTTTTTATTATATACTATACTTTATTTACTACCCTATCTTTTTTTATTATATTCTATACTTCATTTACTACCCTATCTTTTTTTATTATATAATATACTTCATTTACTACCCTATCCTTTTTTATTATATACTATACTTCATTTACTACCCTATCTTTTTTTATTATATACCGTACTTCATTTTCTACCCTATTCTTTTTTTTTATTATATACTATACTTTATTTACTACCCTAATCTTTTTTTATTATATACTATACTTTATTTACTACCTATTCTTTTTTTATTATATAATATACTTCATTTACTACCCTAT
>NC_136491.1:66041635-66069135 GCF_053919585.1 Euprymna scolopes
CCTATTCTTTTTTTATTATATAATATCTCATTTCTCCCTATCTTTACTACCTTATCCTTGTTTTATTATATACTATACTTCATTTACTACCCTGCCCTTTTTTATTATATACTATACTTTATTTACTACCCTATTCTTTTTTTATTATATACTATACTTTATTTACTACCCTATTCTTTTTTATTATATACTATACTTCATTTACTACCCTATCCTTTTTTATTATATACTATACTTTATTTACTACCCTATCTTTTTTATTATATACTATACTTTATTTACTACCCTATCCTTTTTTATTATATACTATACTTTATTTACTACCCTATCCTTTTTTATTATATTCTATACTTCATTTACTACCCTATCCTTTTTTATTATATAATATACTTCATTTACTACCCTATCCTTTTTTATTATATACTATACTTTATTTACTACCCTATCTTTTTTATTAGATTCTATACTTCATTTACTACCCTATCCTTTTTTATTATATACTATACTTTATTTACTACCCTATCCTTTTTTATTATATTCTATGCTTCATTTACTACCCTATTCTTTTTTTAATTATATACTATACTTCATTTACTACCCTACTCTTTTTTTATTATATACTATACTTTATTTACTACCCTATCCTTTTTTATTATATTCTATACTTCATTTACTACCCTATCCTTTTTTATTATATACTATACTTTATTTACTACCCTATCATTTTTTATTATATACTATACTTTATTTACTACCCTATCCTTTTTTATTATATTCCATACTTCATTTACTACCCTATCCTTTTTTATTATATACTATACTTTATTTACTACCCCTATCATTTTTTATTATATACTATACTTTATTTACTACCCTATCCTTTTTTATTATATTCTATACTTCATTTACTACCCTATCCTTTTTTATTATATACTATACTTTATTTACTACCCTATCATTTTTTATTATATACTATACTTTATTTACTACCCTATCCTTTTTTATTATATTCTATACTTCATTTACTACCCTATCCTTTTTTATTATATAATATACTTCATTTACTACCCTATCCTTTTTTATTATATACTATACTTTATTTACTACCCTATCTTTTTTTATTATATTCTATACTTTATTTACTACCCTATCCTTTTTTATTATATACTATACTTTATTTACTACCCTATTCTTTTTTTATTATATAATATACTTCATTTACTACCCTATCCTTTTTTATTATATACTATACTTTATTTACTACCCTATCTTTTTTTATTATATAATATACTTCATTTACTACCCTATCCTTTTTTATTATATGCTATACTTTATTTACTACCCTATCTTTTTTTATTATATTCTATACTTTATTTACTACCCTATCCTTTTTTATTATATACTATACTTTATTTACTACCCTATTCTTTTTTTATTATATAATATACTTCATTTACTACCCTATCCTTTTTTATTATATACTATACTTTATTTACTACCCTATCTTTTTTTATTATATACTATACTTTATTTACTACCCTATCTTTTTTTATTATATTCTATACTTCATTTACTACCCTATCCTTTTTTATTATATACTATACTTTATTTACTACCCTATCCTTTTTTATTATATACTATACTTTATTTACTACCCTATTCTTTTTTTATTATATACTATACTTTATTTACTACCCTATCCTTTTTTATTATATACTATACTTCATTTACTACCCTATCTTTTTTTATTATATACTATACTTCATTTACTACCCTATCCTTTTTTATTATATAATATACTTCATTTACTACCCTATCCTTTTTTATTATATACTATACTTCATTTACTACCCTATCCTTTTTTATTATATAGTATACTTTATTTACTACCCTATTCTTTTTTTATTATATACTATACTTCATTTACTACCCTATCCTTTTTTATTATATACTATACTTCATTTACTACCCTATCTTTTTTTATTATATACTATACTTCATTTTCTACCCTATTCTTTTTTTTATTATATACTATACTTTATTTACTACCCTATTCTTTTTTTATTATATACTATACTTTATTTACTACCCTATTCTTTTTTTATTATATACTATACTTCATTTACTACCCTATCCTTTTTTATTATATACTATACTTTATTTACTACCCTATCTTTTTTTATTATATACTATACTTTATTTACTACCCTATCCTTTTTTATTATATACTATACTTTATTTACTACCCTATCCTTTTTTATTATATTCTATACTTCATTTACTACCCTATCCTTTTTTATTATATAATATACTTCATTTACTACCCTATCCTTTTTTATTATATACTATACTTTATTTACTACCCTATTCTTTTTTATTATATTCTATACTTCATTTACTACCCTATCCTTTTTTATTATATACTATACTTTATTTACTACCCTATCCTTTTTTATTATATTCTATGCTTCATTTACTACCCTATTCTTTTTTTAATTATATACTATACTTCATTTACTACCCTACTCTTTTTTTATTATATACTATACTTTATTTACTACCCTATTCTTTTTTTATTATATACTATACTTTATTTACTACCCTATCCTTTTTTATTATATACTATACTTTATTTACTACCCTATCCTTTTTTATTATATACTATACTTTATTTACTACCCTATCCTTTTTATTATATTCTATGCTTCATTTACTACCCTATTCTTTTTTTAATTATATACTATACTTCATTTACTACCCTACTCTTTTTTTATTATATACTATACTTTATTTACTACCCTATCTTTTTTTATTATATACTATACTTTATATACTACCCTATCCTTTTTTATTATATACTATACTTTATTTACTACCCTATCCTTTTTTATTATATTCTATACTTCATTTACTACCCTATCCTTTTTTATTATATTCTATACTTCATTTACTACCCTATCCTTTTTTATTATATACTATACTTTATTTACTACCCTATCATTTTTTATTATATACTATACTTTATTTACTACCCTATCCTTTTTTATTATATTCCATACTTCATTTACTACCCTATCCTTTTTTATTATATACTATACTTTATTTACTACCCTATCATTTTTTATTATATACTATACTTTATTTACTACCCTATCCTTTTTTATTATATTCTATACTTCATTTACTACCCTATCCTTTTTTATTATATACTATACTTTATTTACTACCCTATCATTTTTTATTATATACTATACTTTATTTACTACCCTATCCTTTTTTATTATATTCTATACTTCATTTACTACCCTATCCTTTTTTATTATATAATATACTTCATTTACTACCCTATCCTTGTTTATTATATACTATACTTTATTTACTACCCTATCTTTTTTTATTATATTCTATACTTTATTTACTACCCTATCCTTTTTTATTATATACTATTCTTTATTTACTACCCTATTCTTTTTTTATTATATAATATACTTCATTTACTACCCTATCCTTTTTTATTATATACTATACTTTATTTACTACCCTATCTTTTTTTATTATATAATATACTTCATTTACTACCCTATCCTTTTTTATTATATGCTATACTTTATTTACTACCCTATCTTTTTTTATTATATTCTATACTTTATTTACTACCCTATCCTTTTTTATTATATACTATACTTTATTTACTACCCTATTCTTTTTTTATTATATAATATACTTCATTTACTACCCTATCCTTTTTTATTATATACTATACTTTATTTACTACCCTATCTTTTTTTATTATATACTATACTTTATTTACTACCCTATCTTTTTTTATTATATTCTATACTTCATTTACTACCCTATCCTTTTTTATTATATAATATACTTCATTTACTACCCTATCCTTTTTTATTATATACTATACTTTATTTACTACCCTATTCTTTTTTTATTATATACTATACTTTATTTACTACCCTATCCTTTTTTATTATATACTATACTTCATTTACTACCCTATCTTTTTTTATTATATACTATACTTCATTTACTACCCTATCCTTTTTTATTATATAATATACTTCATTTACTACCCTATCCTTTTTTATTATATACTATACTTCATTTACTACCCTATCCTTTTTTATTATATACTATACTTTATTTACTACCCTATTCTTTTTTTATTATATACTATACTTCATTTACTACCCTATCCTTTTTTATTATATACTATACTTCATTTACTACCCTACTTTTTTTATTATATACTATACTTCATTTTCTACCCTATTCTTTTTTTTATTATATACTATACTTTATTTACTACCCTATTCTTTTTTTATTATATACTATACTTTATTTAGTACCCTACTCTTTTTTTATTATATAATATACTTCATTTACTACCCTATCCTTTTTTATTATATTCTATACTTCATTTACTACCCTATCCTTTTTTATTATATACTATACTTTATTTACTACCCTATCATTTTTTATTATATACTATACTTTATTTACTACCCTATCCTTTTTTATTATATTCTATACTTCGTTTACTACCCTATCCTTTTTTATTATATACTATACTTTATTTACTACCCTATCATTTTTTATTATATACTATACTTTATTTACTACCCTATCCTTTTTTATTATATTCTATACTTCATTTACTACCCTATCCTTTTTTATTATATAATATACTTCATTTACTACCCTATCCTTTTTTATTATATACTATACTTTATTTACTACCCTATCTGTTTTTATTATATTCTATACTTTATTTACTACCCTATCCTTGTTTATTATATACTATACTTTATTTACTACCCTATTCTTTTTTTATTATATAATATACTTCATTTACTACCCTATCCTTTTTTTATTATATACTATACTTTATTTACTACCCTATCTTTTTTTATTATATAATATACTTCATTTACTACCCTATCCTTTTTTATTATATACTATACTTTATTTACTACCCTATCCTTTTTTATTATATACTATACTTTATTTACTACTCTATCCTTTTTTATTATATTCTATGCTTCATTTATTACCCTATTCTTTTTTTAATTATATACTATACTTCATTTACTACCCTACTCTTTTTTTATTATATACTATACTTTATTTACTACCCTATCTTTTTTTATTATATACTATACTTTATTTACTACCCTATCCTTTTTTATTATATACTATACTTTATTTACTACCCTATCCTTTTTTATTATATTCTATACTTCATTTACTACCCTATCCTTTTTTATTATATTCTATACTTCATTTACTACCCTATCCTTTTTTATTATATACTATACTTTATTTACTACCCTATCATTTTTTATTATATACTATACTTTATTTACTACCCTATCCTTTTTTATTATATTCCATACTTCATTTACTACCCTATCCTTTTTTATTATATACTATACTTTATTTACTACCCTATCATTTTTTATTATATACTATACTTTATTTACTACCCTATCCTTTTTTATTATATTCTATACTTCATTTACTACCCTATCCTATTTTATTATATACTATACTTTTATTACTACCCTATCATTTTTTATTATATACTATACTTTATTTACTACCCTATCCTTTTTTATTATATTCTATACTTCATTTACTACCCTATCCTTTTTTATTATATAATATACTTCATTTACTACCCTATCCTTTTTTATTATATACTATACTTTATTTACTACCCTATCTTTTTTTATTATATTCTATACTTTATTTACTACCCTATCCTTTTTTATTATATACTATACTTTATTTACTACCCTATTCTTTTTTTATTATATAATATACTTCATTTACTACCCTATCCTTTTTTATTATATACTATACTTTATTTACTACCCTATCTTTTTTTATTATATAATATACTTCATTTACTACCCTATCCTTTTTTATTATATGCTATACTTTATTTACTACCCTATCTTTTTTTATTATATTCTATACTTTATTTACTACCCTATCCTTTTTTATTATATACTATACTTTATTTACTACCCTATTCTTTTTTTATTATATAATATACTTCATTTACTACCCTATCCTTTTTTATTATATACTATACTTTATTTACTACCCTATCTTTTTTTATTATATACTATACTTTATTTACTACCCTATCTTTTTTTATTATATTCTATACTTCATTTACTACCCTATCCTTTTTTATTATATAATATACTTCATTTACTACCCTATCCTTTTTTATTATATACTATACTTTATTTACTACCCTATTCTTTTTTTATTATATACTATACTTTATTTACTACCCTATCCTTTTTTATTATATACTATACTTCATTTACTACCCTATCTTTTTTTATTATATACTATACTTCATTTACTACCCTATCCTTTTTTATTATATAATATACTTCATTTACTACCCTATCCTTTTTTATTATATACTATACTTCATTTACTACCCTATCCTTTTTTATTATATACTATACTTTATTTACTACCCTATTCTTTTTTTATTATATACTATACTTTATTTACTACCCTATCCTTTTTTATTATATACTATACTTCATTTACTACCCTATCTTTTTTTATTATATACTATACTTCATTTTCTACCCTATTCTTTTTTTTATTATATACTATACTTTATTTACTACCCTATTCTTTTTTTATTATATACTATACTTTATTTAGTACCCTACTCTTTTTTTATTATATAATATACTTCATTTACTACCCTATCCTTTTTTATTATATTCTATACTTCATTTACTACCCTATCCTTTTTTATTATATAATATACTTCATTTACTACCCTATCCTTTTTTATTATATACTATACTTTATTTACTACCCTATCTGTTTTTATTATATTCTATACTTTATTTACTACCCTATCCTTGTTTATTATATACTATACTTTATTTACTACCCTATTCTTTTTTTATTATATAATATACTTCATTTACTACCCTATCCTTTTTTATTATATACTATACTTTATTTACTACCCTATCTTTTTTTATTATATAATATACTTCATTTACTACCCTATCCTTTTTTATTATATACTATACTTTATTTACTACCCTATCTTTTTTTATTATATTCTATACTTTATTTACTACCCTATCCTTTTTTATTATATACTATACTTTATTTACTACCCTATTCTTTTTTTATTATATAATATACTTCATTTACTACCCTATCCTTTTTTATTATATACTATACTTTATTTACTACCCTTTCTTTTTTTATTATATACTATACTTTATTTACTACCCTATCTTTTTTTATTATATTCTATACTTCATTTACTACCCTATCCTTTTTTATTATATAATATACTTCATTTACTACCCTATCCTTTTTTATTATATACTATACTTTATTTACTACCCTATTCTTTTTTTATTATATACTATACTTTATTTACTACCCTATCCTTTTTTATTATATACTATACTTCATTTACTACCCTATCTTTTTTATTATATACTATACTTCATTTACTACCCTATCCTTTTTTATTATATACTATACTTCATTTACTACCCTATCCTTTTTTATTATATACTATACTTCATTTACTACCCTATCCTTTTTTATTATATACTATACTTTATTTACTACCCTATTCTTTTTTTATTATATACTATACTTCAATTACTACCCTATCCTTTTTTATTATATACTATACTTCATTTACTACCCTATCTTTTTTTATTATATACTATACTTCATTTTCTACCCTATTCTTTTTTTTATTATATACTATACTTTATTTACTACCCTATTCTTTTATTATTATATACTATACTTTATTTACTACCCTATTCTTTTTTTATTATATAATATACTTCATTTACTACCCTATCCTTTTTTATTATATACTAAACTTCATTTACTACCCTATCTTTTTTTATTATATACTATACTTCATTTACTACCCTATCCTTTTTTATTATATACTATACTTTATTTACTACCCTATCTTTTTTTATTATATACTATACTTCATTTACTACCCTATTCTTTTTTATTATATACTATACTTTATTTACTACCCTATCCTTTTTTATTATATTCTATACTTCATTTACTACCCTATCCTTTTTTTATTATATACTATACTTCATTTACTACCCTATCTTTTTTTATTATATACTATACTTCATTTACTACCCTATCTTTTTTTTATTATATACTATACTTTATTTACTACCCTATTCTTTTTTTATTATATAATATACTTCGTTTACTACCCTATTCTTTTTTTATTATATTCTATACTTCATTTACTACCCTATTCTTTTTTTATTATATACTATACTTCATTTACTACCCTATCCTTTTTTATTATATACTATACTTCATTTACTACCCTATCTTTTTGTATTATATACTATACTTCATTTACTACCCTATTCTTTTTTTATTATATACTATACTTTATTTACTACCCTATTCTTTTTTTATTATATACTATACTTTATTTACTACCCTATCTTTTTTTATTATATACTTCATTTACTACCCTATACTTTTTTATTTTATGCTATACTTTATTTACTACCTTATCCTTGTTTTATTATATACTATACTTCATTTACTACCCTGCCCTTTTTTATTATATACTATACTTTATTTACTACCCTATTCTTTTTTTATTATATAATATACTTCATTTACTACCCTATCTTTTTTTATTATATACTATACTTCATTTACTACCCTATTCTTTTTTTATTATATACTATACTTCATTTGCTACCCTGCCCTTTTTTATTATATACTATACTTCATTTGCTACCCTGCCCTTTTTTATTATATACTATACTTTTTTTATTATATACTATACTTTATTTACTACCCTATCCTATCTACACACACCCCATGTCCCAGGATGTAAGTGCATGTTTAAATTAGGTAAAAGATGAATAAAGAAAGTGTTGCTAATTGTTTGTATTCCCTAAAAATAGACATTTTGTAACTCCTCAGTGTAACCAATGTTAAATGATAAAATCAATTTTGTTCTCAGAAATATTGCAGAAAACCCAAAATGAAGTTTATAAAATACTTTTACAATTAAAAAAAAAAAACTGAAGGAAGAATCTTAAGAAATTTAATGAATTTAATGTTTAATTGGTGTCTGATTAACATTAGATTAAAATAGAAGATTGAATTTGCACAAAGAGCTTGCAGTTACTTTTTGGCCAAATCTAAATATAGCGTACATTACAACCCTTTATGTCTAGCATGTGTCCCAAATAGTTTACTCCATACATTTAGTTGTATGAACTAAAGGAAAAAGAACTAAAAAACAGAGAGAAATTTGTAACAGAAAATATGTTTTACAAATGTTTCAATTTTCTATAAAAAATGAATATGGATGCTGCACAAAATAATGTGGAAGTGAATCAGTTGTAAGGACGAATCTACCGGCGTGTCAAAAAGTATCTACACACACCCCAACAGGATACACGGTATGTCCCAGGATGTAAGTGCATGTTTAAATAAGAAAGTGTTGCTAATTATTTGTATTCCCTGAAAATAGACAGTTTGTAACTCCTCAGTGTAACCAATGTTACATGCTTTTCAATTGTGAAAACGTAAAGATTGCGAGGTGTTCAATATATGAGCAGCCAACATCATACAACTAACAGTACAAGAACATAAAGAATAAGAACTCCTCATGTTGCAGATCAATAAATGTCAATGTTTGCCCTTGAGATGTGTGCTACAAAAACTCATTTTTTCAAGGTAAAAAATCAAAAAATGTCTACTGTTAAATGCTAGATATCTTTGTTGTACATAATTTACATGACAAGGAAAGTAGCAATCCCATCTTTATAATAATCTAGCTCGTTATTTTTTAGATATCATTTACAGGCAAATTAAGCCTGTAAATGATATGTCAAAAATAACAAACAAAATAATATCACTGCATGAACTTGAACACATCTTGTTGATCCGCAAGAGTTAATGTTTGCTCTTAAGATATGTTTATTGGAACACCTCACTCAATGTATCAATAAAAATGAAGACTTAGTTGAACATATTTATCTAGATAACTCACCGAGAGGAATGTTTTGCTCGTTTTCAAGATTGTCATATTTCAAGAAGTCTGCAATGCAATCAACCATGTGCTCAAACACCTTGAGATAGAATAACAAAAACATAAATAAGAAAAATATCACATTGCTATAAATCTTTCCAATAAAATACCATTGTTATGTCAAAATTTTTATAAACATTTATTATTATCATTATTATTACTACTATATTATTATTATTTTTTTTTTTTTTTTTGGCTCACAAGAAGTTTTCACACAGGTCATCAAAGATCTCATTGAATACAGCCTGTGTTGTTCCCTGGAAGCTGAGTGACAACAAGTCTCCCCAGATTTTTCAGTACTCTCCACCTCTTTCGATACCATTTTCAAATTATTATTATTATAACCATTATTATTATTATTATTATTATTATTATTATTATAACTATTATTATTATTATTATCATTATTATTATTATCATTATTATTATTATTAATTTGATGATTCAACTATTGAAAATTATTTATAGCGATGTATGCTTTAGTACTACTCTCAACTACTTAGAAACATGTTTTTTTTTGTAAAGAAAGTGGGTGAAGATGGGATTGGATTCCCTCCCTTTACTCGAATTATGATTTCATACTTACCACTATTGCAATCTTTTTCATATAAAATTTTTCCAATATGACCAGTTTTTATTCACTATTTCATATGTACAAGTCAACTTGCTATAACTAACTTATTTAATGTGATTACAAGATTTTAAGTGAAAAATAACCCACTGTAAATAATAAGCCAGCATATATAAGTAAATTACTGAAAAGCATCCACATTTCTATTCATGTATTTGTAATGGTGAATAAATCACAAACCATTCTGGAAATAGCAACTGAAGTTTACACCAACAACTGTTGACACAGCAAATTAAATGTAAAAGGGCTGTTGGACGTTTATGACTCTCTATAAAACATTTCTTATTAAATATTTCTTTTATTATATTTATAAATAATCTAAATTTCTTTTAATCTGAGAGGCTGTCACTGTCCACCAAGCTTCAACCCTAGTCCCGTCACCACCAGGTACACGCTATCATAAAAAACCTTGACACTTCAAAAGCATTTGGACCAGCTGTGCTATTAAAAAAGTACTCAGCCGAAGTAGCTCCAGTTCTCTCCAAACTCTACAACAAATGTCTTAATGAATCATGCTTTCCGGGCTGTTGGAAAACTGCTTCTGTAGTACCAGTATTCAAGAATTCTGCCGAAAGAACTGACCCATCAAATTATCGCCCCATTAGCCTCCTCCCACTTTTCGCCAAAATATTTGAGACCTTAATTAACCATGCTCTAGTCCATCACCTTACAGATGCTAAACATCTGACTGACAAACAATATGGCTTTAGACAAGCTCGTTCCACAGCAGACATCCTCACTGTAATCTCTGAACGTATATACCATTCACTGGACAAAGCAGGGGAGGACAGAGCGGTAGCTCAAGATATATCTAAGGCTTTTGACAGAGTATGGCATGAGGGTCTCCTCAGGAAAATTAAATCATACGGTATCACTGGTAGAATACTTAACATAATTAAATCCTTCTTAGATAAGAGAAAAATCCAGGTTGTCCTTGACGGTAGTACATCTAAACAGTGTGATATAAATGCGGGAGTGCCTATGGGGTCTATCCTTGGACCTCTATTGTTCCTAATATTTATTAATGACCTCCCCGACAAAACTGCCTCTGAGATGGGTATATATGCTGATGACACCACACTCTATAATAGGCATGACAGGAAAACAAATGAACACATATCTAAAGAAATGGCAAAAACACTAGAGGATGACCTCCAATCTGTAGTGGAATGGGGACATAAATGGATGGTCACATTCAATGCTGCCAAGACTAAACTGGTTTCCTTCAATAATTACAAGAAACCTTCTCTGCCACCAATAGCAATGGCCAGTGACTCCCTGTCTGAGAGTACATCTTTCAAACTGCTTGGCCTAATGTTCACAGGAAACATGAGTTGGAACAATTATATTGAAAACATTGCCAGGGCTGCTGCGAAAAAGATAGGCTCTCTCTATCGTGCTAGAAAACTTCTGACACCTGAAAGTATCCTGTACCTCTATAAGGCCACCATTCGCCCATGTATGGAGTATTGTTGTCATATTTGGGCTGGTGCATCTGCTGCTAGTCTCTCGCTCCTAGACAAGGTTCAAAAGAGAGTTGCCAATCTGATAGGCCCTGAACTGGCATCTAAGCTTCAGCTTCTATCCCATCGACGAAACGTTGCATCCCTCTGCCTGTTCTACAAGTATTTTAATGGTGAATGCTCTGACGAATTGCAGACACTTGTGCCCCCATGACGTAGACACCCTCGACAAACCCGACAGGCAGCTAAATCCCACCCCCACACAGTAGAGATCCCTAAATGTAAAAAATCTTTCTACTCCAGTAGTTTCTTCCCCAGAACCGCTAGACTCTGGAATTCTATTCCAGGTCCCTGCTTCCCTAACTGTACTGACATGCAGAAGTTCAAGTGTAACGTGAACCGACATCTTGCTGCCCAAATCCCAACATAGTGCCCCAGTAGTTGCTGCCCCTGATAGTAGCCCCCTACACCAAAGTGGCAATGTGCCTTGTTTGGGGTGAAAATGTAATAAAAAAACAAAACAAAAATCCATTCACTGTGGACGTCCCCAAATGCTGAAGGACTTTTTTACTCTAATAGCTTCTTTCTTTGAACTGCTAGACTTGGAATGCCCTCATATTTAAATGTAATATGAACAAACATCTTACTGCACACCTATTCACTTAGAATAAGTCACAGTGGCAATGTGCTTTGTTTAGAGTGAATAAAAGTAAGAAAAAGTCTTTAAACAGTAAGTATATTAAAATGTACATTCTCTTATATTAATGAAAAATTTCCTCTGTAAATTTTTATTTGTAAAATATCACAGCAAATCATTTGCATAGATCGCAACTATAAAATCCATTAAATATGCAATCACTACCTAGTGCATGTTTATATCAGAAAAACTTTAAATATTCATAATTTTAACTGTTTTAATTCTGTAAAGTTGATTGGTTACATTATAAATTGCTTTTTCAACAGACTAACAACTGCTAAATATTTCAAAATGCATTCTCTCCAAAGATGTGATCTTGTTTGACAAATCAGAGACTTTGTTATCTCCAACCCTTCCCCCTTCACTATCTTACATTTTGATCAGTAACATTTGTCTTTTTTTTTTAGTTTTAAAAAAGACTAACAAATCAAAAATTTTCTATTCAATCATCTAATTCAATTTAATGATCTGTTGACTTACCAAATGACAAGGACCCGTAAAACATTCATTGGGGATTTTGTAATATTTGAGTGCTTTCTCTGCACTTCCATCAATAAATTTCATCCTAACAACTCTGAGATTGGTTCCACCAAGATCCAATCCAAGATAAATTCCATTCTCTGGTCAAAGAAAAAAAAAATCACACATACACATTATATATATATATATATATATATATATATATATATATATATATATATATATATATATATATATATATTAAAATAATATTTTTCAATTTTGTTTTTAAATACAAACATTGATAACACAAAAGAAATTTTAATAGCTCAATAGTGCAATAGTAGAGCTATATATGCTTCTAATATTATACCATTTCACTGCTCTAAAAAAGTCTAAAAAAGTTCAGTTTATTTACTATATAAGTGTGCAATTGTTTCAGCCTGTACCGATATTTTTATATGGGCCGCTGATGTGAGTTTTTGTTAATTCTTAGTGCCAATGAACAGCCTATATCAGTACAGGCCGAAACAATCATACACTTATATAGTAAATAAACTAAATTTTTTGGACAAGCATAATTAATTATGCTATTCCCAGTAAAATGGTATAATATTTAAAGTATCTAAGCATGAAACACTAGTGTCTGTAGGCATAAAAATTTCTTAAAATTTATTGAAAAAAAATATATACATGTATATAAATGAGCTAAAAAGTATTATATATATATATATATATATATATATATATATATAGTGTTATAATGGAATAATTCCAGAGGAAATCCGGGTATGAGAGCTCAATGTGGTAAACAGAGCAATAAAAATATAACACGGAAATTACATAATTGTCGATGCAATAATTTATTTCAACCTTATGGTATTTTCAAGCATCTAAACTAGACAATTACATTTTTGATACTGAAAGAAAGAAAGAAAAAATCGGGCCTCGACCGTCAAAAAACCAGAGGGGGTGGTAGTAGCAATCCACTTAATACATTTTATAGAGAGGGTGGGAGGGATTTTTTAAAAGAAAACAACAACAACAAAAGAAAACAAAAAACAACAAAAATATTGACACTTATAAACGGCAGCTCAATGTAACCACAGATACACACACACACACACACGCAACACACATACACACACCCACACACACACGCCCCTAAATATGCACGTTCTTACACGTAAATGCCTTGACACGTGTTTACTAACCTAGGAAGAAGGGGGAGAAATATACGGATATAGAGAGAAAGAAATAGAACAGCGCATAATGGAAAAAGAAGAAGAAAAAAAGAGGAGACAGTGACCAACCGCTGCCTGTCATATGGTTTCATTAGTCTAGAATCTCTGAGAGAGATAAGGGAAAGAAAATGGAGATTATACTCGCATCCTATAGTTAATTGAGTCATGGAAAGTAAGTCTATTAAAAGATAAATAAAAAAATAAAAAAATTTTATATACAAAGTTTTAAAACTATCTGTATGTTATTATGTTAAAATTAGTTAGAAATAAATATTATCTTATAATACATTTAAATATTGTATTTGTAATATATTACTATGAATTCAAAAAATTGAGTCTTATGTAGTTAATATTTTATATATTTTTATGCAATTAATTTTATTGGTGATTGCAGGATTACGATAGGCAAATTTGACTTACAAACAGATTTTCGACATTTTGAAAGAAAAGGTGGCAACATCTCTTTCAGCTTTGAAGAGAATTGGGCAAAGGTTCAAAATTGAAGGCACAGTGAGCAGGAAAGTTGGTTCTGGTCGCCCCAGAGCATCCACAATGAAGGGCGATCACAGGCTTAAAATGACCGTTTTGAAGGATCGCAAAAAAACTTATCTTGACCATAGCAAACAATTCGAAACAGCAAAAGGAAATTCTCTTTCTAGAGTGACAATATCCAGAAGGATGAAGGAAATGGGATTTTCATCAAAAAGATGTGCAAAAAAACCTTTGTTAACTAAGAAGAACATCAGCGACAGAAAGACATTTGCATCATGTTATGGTACGAAAGATGCAGATTGGTTTAGAAATGTTTTCTGGTCAGACGAATCAAAATTTTGCCTTGTCAGTGATGCCCCTGAACGTTGCATCCGAAGATCCGGAGAAAGATTTTCACCGAATTGCATAAAAACCACAGTAAAACATGGAAATGGAGGAATAATGGTATGGGGGACCTTTTCTGCTGCAGGAGTTGGGGAAATTATCAGATGTGATGCGTCAATTAATGCCAAAGAATACATTCAAATATTAGAAAGAGGTCTATTACCAAGCATCCAGAAGTTAGAAATGAACAATGACATTATTTTTTAACATGATAATGCCCCTGCACACACAGCAAAAGTCACAAAGAAGTGGCTTACTGATAATTCAATTGATGTGATGTTTTGGCCTGGCCAAAGCCCAGATTTAAACCCAATGGAAAATATTTGGGCTATAATATCTCGTGCATTAGTTAGAAAAACTTTTTCCAACAAAGAAAAATTATGGGAAGCAGTACAAAGAGAATGGAATAACATCTCCTCTTCACAGTGCTCCAAGTTGGTTGAGAGCGTGATAAAAAGAATTGCTCTTTTAAAAAGATCTAAGGGCAATTCCATTCCATACTAAGTTTTTTATTAAAGTAAATATCTTGCTCTTTATATTTTTTACTCATTTTCGTTTATTATTTAATTGCATTTTGTGTAATGCAGCTTTTTGTGCAATAAATTGTAAATTTCTTTCCTGGCCCATTTTTTTTGTTCATGAGTGTATATAAAACAAACATATATACAGTTGTTATACAGCTACGCTGTTTATATACACCTCCAAGTATACTACACATAACCATTTGATGCCATTGAAAAACCTCTTTATATTTCATATCCCTGTTCAGAAACCCTGCAATGTAACAACAAATCAAGAAAAACTTTTTTAGAGCCGTATTGGAGATGGTGCTGCTTTATGGTTTACCAGCATGGACTCTTGAAAGTAAGTTGGATGGAACTTACACTAGAATGCTCCAGGTAGTATTAAACTTTAACTGGAAAAAACACCCAACCATTAACCATCTGTATGGTTAGTTGCCCAGCATCTCTTCAGTAATAAGAAAAAGAATATGATATGCCGGACATTGCTAAAGAAAAACAAATGAAATTGTCAGTGATGTGGTACTGTGAGATCCTTAACATGAAACCGCTAAAGTAGGAAGACCTGTCATGATGTACACAAAATTATTGACAGAAGACACTGACTTACAACTTGAAGATCTTCCTAAGGCCATGGAAGATAGAAACCTATGGAGGGAAAGATTTAATTTAATCCAGGCAACCTGTCTGATACAATGATGAGTAGACCTTCCATTGTATTACAGGCAATTACTACATCATTAGACAACAGCATCTCTTCTAGACAACCCTGAAATCCATAGACAACGTTTCAAAACACAAATAAAAAGCAACAGACTCAATACAGAACCCTGATGTATTCCTATTTTAACATTAAAACTGTCACTACATATGTTGTTAATTCTAACAGAACTTCGAATATTTCTGTACATTGCTTAAAGAAGTTTCACCAACCACTCATTTGACCCTAGTTTACTCAAAGTCCACCAGACTTTTGTCACTCTGTCAAAAGCTGTTTCTAGATCCACAAAAGCAAAGTACAGTTCTTACTAGGATACTTATTTTGCATTTGTCTCAAGATGAATATTGTGTTCAAAATTTGTTTTAATGATTGAATCTTAAACTTGTATTAAATTTCAATTAAGGATTTGAAAACATCATTTGCTAATTAACAAAAGTAGAATAAATTTGGAAAGTTTAAATTGTAAAATTCACATAACGCACCATTTCCACTGAGATTTCTGCGTATGAAGGTATTCTCCATTAACAAAGGAGTTTTCTTGCGGATCTCAGCATCTCTGCTGCAACCATATTGCATATTCTGTTCACATGTTGCTGCAATATCTTTGATCTGATCTTCACTCAACACAAACATAGAAAATATAGATTTAATCTGACAATAGAAAATAAAGTAGTAGGCTTTAATATAGAAATAATATAATACTAAAATACTTGAAGACAAGACATTATATCATAGAAAAAAGAATTAATTTAACAAGCTTAAATGATGGAAAGGTAAAAATAGCTGCAAAGTAATATTATGTACACAGACATGATAAAAGAAGACACCCATAGAAACAGTTTATTTCAACAAACATAATTTATAGAACAAAATAAAAAATACACAGTCACAAATTTATTAACTAATACTTGGTTGACATTCGCTTTGCTGTTTTTAATGCTAGGATCCTTCTAGGCATGGCATTAATCAGTTGATGAATATCATCTTGAGGAATTTCTTGCCATGTCTGCCACAGTAATGCTAAAAGTTCAGGCTTAGAAGATGGCTTCCTTTCATTTTATGAATGTTCCGGTCTAATATGCCCCAAAGGTTTTCAATTGGGTTCATATCCAGAGACTGACTTGGCCATGGAAGTTTATTAATCCCATATTGGCCCAACAAATGTTGTGTCACCCTAGCAGAATGACAAGGAGCTCCATCTTCCAAAAATAGGGAATTAACTTGGTTCATTTTATGATTTTGAGAATATTGGTAGGAGTCGTTCATGCAATATTGAAACATTTAGCAGAATTGATGTTCCTTCACACTTCACTAAGTCTGAGTGACCATCACTCCAAATTGTACCCCATAACATAACCAAGAAACCCTATGTTTCATCGGTGGCTGAAGTCTTTTTAAGTCAAACTCTTGCTGAGGGAGCCTTCATACCCATAACCTTCTATTGTCGGGAAATAATGCAACTCGTGACTCATCAGAGAAAATGACATTGGTCTAAAAGGTCATAGGTCTCTCCACCATCTCATGAGCCTAATCTTTTCTGTGCTTAATATTGGAAGAACAAAGAAAAGGTTTCCTTCACGCAGCTCTACCATAGTAGACCAACTTGTGAAGATACCTGACAGCTGTACTGGGACTGATACCAACTTGTGTTGCAATGTCAGCGGCTTTGCACCAAGGATCCTCTTCAACATTTCTTTTCATAAGCTGCAAGGTTTTTTCAGAGGGCCAGGGACGACCTGAATGAGGTTTGTGCACTCTTTGTCCTCTCTTGTGAATTGTACGATCAATCTATTACAATCTATTGAGAGTAGAAAGGAGTATTAAAAAATTTCCTGCTTTTTTGTGTTGACTAAGACCACCTTCATGTTGACCCACAATTTGTCATCACAGAAATTCTGATAAATCTGATGATCCTTTGATTTGTGGTATATTTCAATGTTGTTAGATAAAGTTTTAATGAAAGTTATTGCAGCACTATTCTTATCTGTAAGAATAAATAAGCATATTAATTTTAGGAAAAATATTTATCTTAATGTCCATTCTTTTCTGTCATACCTGTGTATATGTTTGCTTGTATATATATCTGTGTATATGTTTGTCTGTGTATATGTTTCTCTGTGTATATATCTGTATATATGTTTGTCTGTGTATATATCTGTGTATATGTTTGTCTGTGTATATATCTGTGTATAGGTTTGTCTGTGTATATGTTTGTATGTGTATATGTTTGCTTGTGTATATATCTGTGTATATGTTTGTCTGCATATATATCTGTGTATATGTTTGTCTGTGTATATATCTGTGTATATGTTTGTCTGTGTATATATCTGTGTATAGGTTTGTCTGTGTATATGTTTGTATGTGTATATATCTGTGTATATGTTTGTCTGTGTATATGTTTGTATGTGTATATATCTGTGTATATGTTTGTCTGTGTATATGTTTGTCTGCATATATATCTGTATATATGTTTGTCTGTGTATATATCTGTGTATATGTTTGTCTGTGTATATATCTGTGTATATGTTTGTCTGTGTATATGTTTGTATGTGTATATATCTGTGTATATGTTGGTCTGTGTATATATCTGTGTATATGTTTGTCTGCATATATATCTGTATATATGTTTGTCGGTGTATATATCTGTATATATGTTTGTCTGTGTATATATCTGTATGTGTTTATATCTGTGTATATGTTTGTCTGTGTATATATCTGTGTATATGTTTGTCTGCATATATATCTGTATATATGTTTGTCTGTGTATATATCTGTATATATGTTTGTCTGTGTATATATCTGTGTATATGTTTGTCTGTGTATATATCTGTGTATATGTTTGTCTGTGTATATATCTGTGTATATGTTTGTCTGCATATATATCTGTATATATGTTTGTCTGTGTATATATCTGTATATATATTTGTCTGGGTATATATCTGTGTATATATTTGTCTGTGTATATATCTGTGTATATGTTTGTCTGTGTATATATTTGTGTATATATTTGTCTGTGTATATATCTGTGTATATATTTGTCTGTGTATATATCTGTGTATATGTTTGTCTGTGTATATATCTGTGTATATATTTGTCTGTGTATATATCTGTGTATATATTTGTCTGTGTATATATCTGTGTATATATTTGTCTGTGTATATATCTGTGTATATGTTTATCTGTGTATATATCTGTGTATATATTTGTCTGTGTATATATCTGTGTATATGTTTGCCTGTTATGTAATGCTTGGTATTAAGATGACGACATATATTTGTTGTTGTTCATGTTTGTGGATATAGCATATTGGAGACATAAACAGGGTACATATAAAGAGAGAGACAGTTCTGTATATATATATATATATATATATATATATATATATAATAGACAGTGTACATGTTACTACAAGAGAACCAAGCCTGTAATTCAATAAGAGGATTTTTTTTTAATATCTTGATAGATAGACCGAGAGTGCGTTTGACATTTACATTTGACAGTTGTACATATAATATAAACACGTTAGCTTTCTCGTAATGATGAACACAGAAAGATGGCAGTGATAAAAAACATGATGATCATTTATTCTTCGACTGGTTGGAAATGAATCTGTATTTCAGGGATTCAAACTAATTCCCTATTTTTTTTACTTACATGAAAAGGGGACAGCCCTTATCATGTAACATATATATCTGTGTATATGTTTGTCTGTGTATATAGCTGTGTATATGTTTGTGAAGGAAACTAGGTAGAAAAAGGATTATTTTCATGTGGTACTCGAATGTGACAGAAAATTATCTTAAATCAAAAATTACCACCTTGGACCCAGTGATTATCACAGATGAGAGCTGAGATATTGGTTTAGAATAAATTTGATTCCAATAAGCAGCTGTCCAAAAAGATAAGGAGTTTATTGAATTAAGAAATTCAAAGTGTAAATGAGAAATATGAATTTCATAAAAAGTAGATTCTCCTTACAGAGAAGTGGGGAGAGGGAAGAAGACAAAATACATATCTTACAGCTAATATTATTCCATGGTGAAAAAAAATCCCAGGATAAAACTTCATATTTTTTATATCTGATGTTAGCTTGTCAGATTTGTTTGGATGTACTTTTTGTAACGTCTGGGTTTCAATCTGCTTTGTTGAGAAAAAAATTTTGTGAGCCATGTCAAAATTAAAAGTTTGCATTATCCCTATTTGTTTGAAACTTATTAAACTGTGGAGTTGAATGAAAAGATCTTGATTAAAAGCCTGTGATTTCGATATTTTAAAAATGTTTTTGCAAATGTCTGCGTAGATATTTTCTTTTTCTGTGTTGGAATGAAGTTGGGATCACATCAAAAATAATTTCGGCATGTTTTATGAGTGTGTGTGTGTGTGTGTGTGTGTGTGTGTGTGTGTGTGTGTGTGTGTGTGTGTGTGTGTGTGTGTGTGTGTGTGCGTGTGTGTGTGTGTGTGTGTGAGATGAAAATGTATGCATGTTTTTTATTCACGTCTGAAGGTGACCAAATTTAATTGTGTTCTTCTCTGGAGCTGTGGCATTAAAAGGACCAGAAATCTCTATTAGAATAGAAATAAACTATTCAAAATGAATGCTAAAAGAGAGGCAGGCATCATGGTAGAGATATAATATACTTTCAAGTCTTTCAATTCGCCAAAATTATGAGAGACGAATCGCATGTGCTCTCCTTCATGTTGTACTCGGACTGATTTGCATTTGCTCAAAAAATTACTGGGCAGAAATCAGCAGGTTACAAGTGCACATGTCATGTACGTGCTAATCGCCTGTATATCAATATGCAGAGTTTGAAGATTGCTGGTTTTGCCAACGAAATCACAACTAATTATTAATCAAAATATTACACATGCACCAAAAATATCTTTACTTTTAGCATCATGACGCAATAACCTTTTATTACAGAAAAAATACACTTTGAACAATTTTTTTAAATAAAAATAAAAGCAAATTTTAACAGAATTTAACGAATTTCAAAGTAAAAATGAAGAAATTAAATACACTGATAGATAATTTAAGAATGACAACTTATAAAAAAGGAAATGACTGCGATCAGTAAAAATTTTGAAAGTTCAATTTTATAAAATTGCTTAAAAAGTCAATCAGAATTTTTTTTTTAGGAATAAAAAGTATAATTTTAGATTAAGAATTGATTTTTATCCAACATTTTGGAAAATAAAAGAAAATGGACTAAAAGAATCCAAAGGTTCCTAAAGTACAATTAAACCAAATTGTATACTTAGATCAAATAATATGAAAATTATTGTAATCAATGCTTACCTGAATCAATTGTTCTTTGCTAAAAAGATAACGAAAATTGTGTGCACGATTTTCCATGGATAAAGACATCTTTTCAGAACGCTAAAAATAAAACCATTTTATTAAAAGAAGAATAAGACAGAAAATAAATGCTGTCCGTTTTCCTTTTAATCTCAAAACAAGAAAATTTATTGAAATATCGATTTAAGGAAAACATTAATAAAAACAAACTTTTTTGAAGATGAATGATTTATAATGCTGTTCTCTATTTGGATGTTATTGTCATATTTCGACATGGACTCTTGCACAATGGATAAAGTGCTAAGGAATAATCAGTTCTAAGTGACAGTTATCTGGAGGTTGAATTACAAACAATATTAAAAATACAATCAAGAATTATTAAGACTTTTACCTGGTCATGGCTGACAAAATGAGAACATGGATTAAATAAAGGGTCCTGTTTGAAATTTTGTACAGATTGCTGGGTTTAACATCAAACTTCCCATGTTCAACAATGCACACAAGAAGAAATTCAGAGGTTTCATAAGCGAAAACATTGTTGGAATTACATCCAAGGTGAGAAGAGTACTGGGAATGATCCAAGTAACACAATTCTGCTCCATAACTATTCCACTGTTTGCATATCTTTTTATCATTTCTCTGTATCATCTGTAGTTGAATACCATCATCATTAAATAAACACGAATTTACAATTTTTAGATTTATGTTTCCAGATTTATATCTGAAAATCATTAAAGACATGCAACTGTGTTTGTGGCTGGCTAAACTTCATGTAATTCATCATTAAACAAGCCAAAAAATATATGGCCCCCAGACTGATTTTGGATATTTCCCCATTTAAACCCCTGGCCTGTTGTAAAACATGAGGGTAAAACAACCAAATGACACCGTTTCATGACAAACGATGCATTAATTTGAATTCAGTAATATTCAAAACCCCTATTTAGACACAAGCATGAATTTTTGGAGAAAAATAAAAATGAGTCCCAAAAGAGGTGTTTTTTTACCCTTAAAACACAATTTTCCCAGGGTAAAATAGTATGTTTCCAGACGTATATTCATATGGTCTTGCTTTTGGGTAATTTGCAGCAAAATCAAAGTGTCGAAAAAGATTCTATTGTGAGTACAACTACCAAGATAGTCCAACCAATCAAAATTAATACCAATCCTCATCTCAAAAAATTTTTTAAGCAATTTATCTAACTGGAATGCATCAAATTTATAGAAATTTTGTTCAAATAAAAAAGAAATAAATTTGAAAACATTAGAAAACCGCGTAATGCTGATAATTTTTGTTATTAAATGAAAAAATGAATAATTTGCCGAATTGCCGTGTTAATTCTTATTTCAGTCACATAAATTCTTTAGAGTGAAATGATTTTGGAATTTCTTCCAAACAAATTATCTTTACTTAAACCATGTTTGTAATATTAATAAAAATGATAACTTAAAAAGAGTAAGTTATAGTGGGTTTGGCACTTATGTATGACACTGGCAGAGATACACAGTTGCCAGACTATGATTATTTTTTAAGGCCAAATGTTTAAGAAAACACTTTAATAAAAATGATATTGTAAAACTTGAATTTAACTAGTAAATACTATTTAACAAATAGTGTGGGTTATTAAATGCAAAAGCACTAAATAACATTTATTTTATCAAAATAAAATTGTAAAAACATTTATTGTATCAACATATAAGACACTTATGCATTATACGGGCAGAACCATTTTGGTTTGTTGGATTTCATTGAATGACCGATAGGGGACGCAACTTTTCAACCTAATTAAACAGTGACAATAATTAAAACTATACTTTGTTATAGCTTTAATTTAATTCAAACAAATTTTATTAAAATTCTATTTTTCTCTTACCATGACTTCTTTCCACTAAATTGTTTGAAAAAAAATCCAATGATGCTTTAATTTCTATAAAAATACTATTTTCTTACGATGAATTTCCGTTGAATTGTTTGAAAAAAATCCAATGTTCTTCGAGGGCAGAGTTAGACACAAAGTCAGTTTTTAATCTGGGAAAAGGAACAAAAATAAAATTGTCTCAGTCTACAAGGATTTCTCCGCCACTGACTGAGGACAGAAAAGAGAATGTGCAGTATCAGAACAGATACTTTCCTCTTAGCCAAAAAGCCAAGTAATGTTGCTTTAATACAAGAAAATGTATTTTTTCAATAAATGTTTTTACAATTATATTGCGATACATTTTGATACAATAACATTTGGTTTTCAAATATTTTGGTGTTATTTATTTTTTTATTTATTTATTTTGTGTGTTATTTGACCAAGAAGAAATTATGTTTTATTAAATTTAGACGAAAACAATTCAATGACTATTTTTGGTAAATGTAAAGTTTAAGCGTGATGCTTTTTTTTTTAATGTTATTATTTATAAAATAATTATTTAATATGGGAGGGGGGGGTGTTTTGTAACTATTCCAAGAAGAAATTGGAGTTATCGTCCCTAACAATGTTTAATGCAAAAGTGCCAAAAAAAACAATTTTTGTTTAAATTCAACATAGAAATTAATATCCTTCTAGACTGAGGCAATTTTTATTTTTGCTCCTATCCAGAGTGCCTCTTTCTGAGGAGCAAGATCTCCCCACATTAATAACTGACCTTGTGTCTAACTGACCTCATGGGGAGGCAAGTAAATAAGAACAATATTTCAAAAAAAAAAAAATAAATAAATAAAAACTTAACAATCAAAGGGAAATAACCTAAAAAAAATTATCTGAGAGAAACAAAAAAAACAGAATTTTTCATTTTAATTTCAAAAGATTCACATTTCTTTTTTTACGCCCTGGGGATGAAACCAGAATTTTTCCAGGGTCAAATATTACATTTCCAGATGAATATCCACATGGTTTTGTTTTGGGGTAATTTTCAGCAAAATTTAATGATCGGAAAAGATTCTATGTCCCAAAAAGTGTTATTTTTTGCAATTTTGGATCACTTTTGACCTTCTGGGAATGCAACCAGAATTCTCCCATCATCAAATATTACCTTTTGATCCCCTGGGGAAGCAACAAGAATTTTCCAGGATAAAATATTACGTTTTCAGATGTATATCATGTGGTCTTGCTATTAGGTATTTTTCAGCAAAATTTAATGATTGGAAAAGATTCTATGTCTCAAAAAATGTTATTTTTTGCGATTTTGAACTAAAAGAACCCATTTTTGACCGCTTTTGACACCCTGGAGACACAACCAGAATTTTCAATTGTCAAATATTACATTTCCAGATGTATATCTATGTGGTCTTACTTTTGGGTAATTTTCAGCAAAATCTAATGGACGGAAAAGATTCTATGCACCAAAAAGTGTTATTTTTCGTGATTTTGACCACTTTTGATCCCCTGAGGAAGCAACAAATATTTTCCCAGGGTCAAATATTACGTTTTCAGAAGTATATCATGTGGTCTTGCTTTTGGGTATTTTTTAGCAAAAATCTAATGATTGGAAAAGATTCTATGTTCCGAAATGTGCTATTTTGGGCGATTTTGGGCTAAAAATCATTACTTTTACCCCTTTTATCCCCTGGGAACGAAATCAAAATTTTCCCCAAGATAAAATATTATGTTTTCACATGTATATCTATGTGATCTTGCTTTTGTTTAATTTTCAGAAAAATCTAATGGTTGGAAAATATTCTATGTACCAAAAAGTGCTATTTTGGGCCATTTTGACTCTTTTTGACCCCCTGAGATCAGAATTTTCCCAAGGTCAAATATTACATTTTAAGATATATATCATATGATCTTGCTTTTAGGCAATTTTCTACAAGATCTAATGCTCGGAAAATATTTTATATCCTAAAAAGTGCTATTTTTTTACCCTTTTTGATTCTCTGGGGACACAACCAAATTTTTTATCAAAAATTCAAGAATGTTACATTTCCTCCCTTACCTAGTTGTAACTTCAGGCAAAATTTCAGAAAAATGTAATGAATAGTCATTGAGAATTTTTAGAACGAACAGACGAATGGACAAGGGTGAATTCTAAGGTCCAGGCTTGGCTTCAGAAGGAGTGCTACGACTTTGTAGTCTTCTTTCACTGCCCCAATCTGAACCCGCTGGACTACTTCATTTGGTCATACGTTGAGAACATCACCAACATAACCTCCTAAAACACCAAAGCCAGCTTGATCGCTACCATTTGCTGAGCTCCCACTAGTGTTTGTGGAAAAGGCATGCTCCCAGTTCTGGACCCGTATCGAAGTGGTGATTGAGACTGAAGGCGGCTACATTGAATTGATATCAGCTTTACTGCATACCGGAATTGATTTTTTCAATAAAAGTTTTGAAATAAAAATGTAGTGTTGTTTTCTTGAAGTTGACACTTTTATCGTTCCACTAATAACAAATATCATTTCATACAAACAAATCAAATTGTTTAATAAATGTATAAAAGTTTTCAGTTGTTTAATTATTGTAACATATAAACAAAACAGAATTAAAGCATTTTACTTATAAAAATCTATAATTCTCTTAGTCTGTCCATTTTACTTTTTCTCGGAAACTACTCAATTAATTTGGCTGAAATTTTGTATGAACCTTTGTTATGAAAAGGTGCAGTGAACATTTGATGCACAGTTACAAATTAATAAGGATAAATATTTAATGCAAAAACGAACACAACTTCAACCATATTCAACCATCAATTTGGTGTATAGCATTCGTTCTAAGTCAATGCCTGTTTTTAATGGGTAAAAGTCTAGTATACATAATATAAAAATATACACAAAAATGCACACATGCCAAACTTTCTAATATGTGGATATATGAAAAATGGTCTTATTAATATGTGTAGAGATCTTATCTCAAAGGCACATGAATAGAACTGGTCTGGATAGACCGCATGCCACAGAACGAATCTGGGCTGCAGTGAACAAGTGATGTAGTCATTTTCATAATCAAATCAAAATATATGAAAAGATACAGTGAACTGCTGAGTCAAACCTTTTATATTTGTAAACGTGGATGATTAACAAATGATTAATTGCCCCGTCATCATATAAAGTAAGCAGCCTCAACAAATGTTTCTATCATATCACTTTGGGAGGGGGGGGGGGTAAATTCGAACCTGCAAAATCTAGGAGAAGTGGGAACTTGTGTTAATATATGTTCTTATGATCATAGCAACTGACTTCTATTGAGAGTGTTAAAGCAAGATGTTCTTCCAATGGAATGAAATATATATTGAAACCGGCATTTAGCAATTTTAATCATTTAGTTCATTGATTTACTTATATCCTTTTCCACTTTTTACTTATACATTATAACACACACATACATATAGTACTTGAAAGAATGGCATGGTTTTTAGTCAGCCACAACCATAGTTTCATGCTCATGGTGATCTTGTGAGAAGTTCCATATACAACCGCCATCTTTCTTGTTTAGACCAGCCACACAGTTCTAGTAGCTGGTC
>NC_136491.1:66074135-66136635 GCF_053919585.1 Euprymna scolopes
CGCAAATTGAATTATTGTAGAGTTAGCTATTCGTGTTTCGTTTTTGTTTTTGTTTTTTCAAGATGATGGCACGAAGCAGTCCCTTTTTGGTTACTCATAAAATTTAATTTTCTTAGTTAAAAGATGAAGTACTTGATTAATTTATGTGATTTTTGGAATATGACATCTTCCTTCCAAGATGGGTACGTACATCATAAAGATTTTCCTCTATTTTCCCTTTTAAATTGGGTTGAGTTCTGGACAAGAACTAAGTAACCATCCCAACAAAATCTAAAAGTGGTTTTCAAAATTTGTAATAAACACGACAGTGTGACATCCTAGTCTTCTACATAAACATCGAGGTTATGATATTGGTGGTAAAGTTGACTGATTAATTTTCTTTTCCTATCAATTCCGATGTTCCTCAGGACTCTATTCTAGGTCCAACACTCTTTCTTCTCTATTCCAGAGAATATTATTCAGAGAATCAGCATTTATGCTGATGAAACCCTAACCCTCTATTCTGGTATTGCTTCTCACTCATGGTTCTTGGATCAGTTGAAATATGCAGTTGATCTTGAAGTTGAACCGTTTATGGATTTTATGGACTACGAAATTACTTATTTCATTTAATCCTCTGAAGACTCGGTTATTGTCCTTCAATCACAGGCATATTCCTTTTCATCCTGAGTTTCTCTACAACTTCTTGGTCTGTCTTTCTCATCAAATCTTTCTTGGGGTTCATGTATAAATTAGCACACCCTGGACTAAAAGCCACAGAGAAGACATCAATTGCTCTTTCCAGTTCTCATAAAATCGGTTCTAAACACTTTCTCACACCCGGAACTATTCTCTATCTCTACAAATCTACTATCAGATCATGTATGGAGCATTGTTGTCATATTTGGACTGATGAACCTGTGTCCCATTTGAAGGTTCTTGATATATTGCAGAAACATATCTGTAATTTGAATGGCCCCCACACTTTCTTCTTCACCTCTTTCTCACAGAAATGATGTTGCTAATCTCAGTGTTTTCTACAAATAATATTATGGCATGTGTTCATCAAAATTTTTTGATCCATTCCCTGCTTCATTTGTTTCAGCTTGTTTGATTCATTGATCTAGAAGTCTCCATCAATTGATTGTTTTAATACCTCATTGCAATACAGTTGCCTATTCCAGTAGCTTCTTTTCAAGGACTGCAAAGGTGTGGAACTCTCTTCCTGCTTACTGTTTTCTTTTTACCTACAGCTTTAGTCTTTTCAAGACTAAGATCAATAAGCATCTCCTGTCTTTGCAATAATCAGCTTCTGTTCTTGTTAGCTCCTTACATTAAATGGCTTCATGCCTTGTCTCGAGTGATTTACAAAAAAAAAAAAACACTGGTTATCTTTATAATTGGTGTCTTCAATTCGCTTCCAGTTGCCCCTCCCTATGTTAAGAATGTTTTTTCTAAATAATACCGTTATTAGAAAAGCCATTTTTAACACGGGAAGGGGGAGGCATTTCATTTTTACTATTCTGTACTTTCACCCAGCAATTTAATAAACAACAGATACTGTCAAAAATTCAATTAAAAACAAAGCAGTAACCAGAATTGAAGTGAAAACATCAGTGATAAAGATAACTAAAACCTTTCACATGAAGAAATGTAACCATTTTGTGAGCGAATTCTTAAACAATGGCTGATTGTCAAGAATAATCAACAGAAAAAAAAGTTGTCAAAAAAATAGTCATCAAATAATTGGATGATGTAGAAAAGGTGACACGAAGTTGGCAGCAAGCAGTCTCAGATAAAAACATTCACATTATATTTAGTTATTTTTTACATAAAATAATAAATAAAATTATGTACCTTGCACTGAAACACTTTCAGCATTCACTCTAGGGTCATCAATTTGTGGGCTACACTGATCACTGTCTGCTTATGTTCGCACTGTGTTCTAAGCCAGACAAATATTCACCCCCACAAAACTTGACACTTGGATTTCATTTCCCAGTTTACTAGTGATATCTAACATATTTCATTTCACAGTTTACTAGTTATATCCAACATATTTCATTTCACAGTTTACTAGTGATATCCAACTTATTTCATTTCACAGTTTACTAGTGATATCCAACATATTTCATTTCACAGTTTACTAGTGATATCCAACATATTTCATTTCACAGTTTACTAGTGATATCCAACATATTTCATTTCACAGTTTACTAGTGATATCCAACATATTTCATTTCACAGTTTACTAGTGATATCCAACTTATTTCATTTCACAGTTTACTAGTGATATCCAACATATTTCATTTCACAGTTTACTAGTGATATCCAACATATTTCATTTCACAGTTTACTAGTGATATCCAACATATTTCATTTCACAGTTTACTAGTGATATCCAACATATTTCATTTCCCAGTTTACTAGTGATATCCAACTTATTTCATTTCACAGTTTACTAGTGATATCCAACATATTTCATTTCACAGTTTACTAGTGATATCCAACATATTTCATTTCACAGTTTACTAGTGATATCCAACATATTTCATTTCACAGTTTACTAGTGATATCCAACATATTTCATTTCCCAGTTTACTAGTGATATCCAACATATTTCATTTCACAGTTTACTAGTGATATCCAACATATTTCATTTCACAGTTTACTAGTGATATCCAACATATTTCATTTCACAGTTTACTAGTGATATCCAACATATTTCATTTCACAGTTTACTAGTGATATCCAACATATTTCATTTCACAGTTTACTAGTGATACCCAACATATTTCATTTCACAGTTTACTAGTGATATCCAACATATTTCATTTCAAAGTTTACTAGTGATATTCAACATATTTCATTTCCCAGTTTACTAGTGATATCCAACATATTTCATTTCACAGTTTACTAGTGATATCCACCATATTTCATTTCACAGTTTACTAGTGATATCCAACATATTTTATTTCCCAGTTTACTAGTGATATCCAATATATTTCATTTCACAGTTTACTAGTGATATCCAACATATTTCATTTCACAGTTTACTAGTGATATCCAACATATTTCATTTCACATATTACTAGTGATATCCAACATATTTCATTTCACAGTTTACTAGTGATATTCAACATATTTCATTTCACAGTTTACTAGTGATATTCAACATATTTTATTTCACAGTTTACTAGTGATATCCAACATATTTAATTGCACAGTTTACTAGTGATATCCAACATATTTTATTTCACAGTTTACTAGTGATATCCAACATATTTCATTTCACAGTTTACTAGTGATATCCAACATATTTCATTTCACAGTTTACTAGTGATATTCAACATATTTCATTTCACAGTTTACTAGTGATATCCAACATATTTCATTTCACAGTTTACTAGTGATATTCAACATATTTCATTTCACAGTTTACTAGTGATATCCAACATATTTCATTTCACAGTTTACTAGTGATATTCAACATATTTCATTTCACAGTTTACTAGTGATATCCAACATATTTCATTTCACAGTTTACTAGTGATATTCAACATATTTCATTTCACAGTTTACTAGTGATATCCAACATATTTCATTTCACAGTTTACTAGTGATATCCAACATATTTTATTTCACAGTTTACTAGTGATACCCAACATATTTCATTTCCCAGTTTACTAGTGATATCCAACATATTTTATTTCACAGTTTACTAGTGATATTCAACATATTTCATTTCACAGTTTACTAGTGATACCCAACATATTTCATTTCCCAGTTTACTAGTGATATCCAACATATTTCATTTCCCAGTTTACTAGTGATATCCAACATATTTTATTTCACAGTTTACTAGTGATATTCAACATATTTCATTTCACAGTTTACTAGTGATATTCAACATATTTCATTTCACAGTTTACTAGTGATATCCAACATATTTCATTTCACAGTTTACTAGTGATATCCAACATATTTCATTTCACAGTTTACTAGTGATATCCAACATATTTCATTTCACAGTTTACTAGTGATATTCAACATATTTCATTTCACAGTTTACTAGTGATATCCAACATATTTCATTTCACAGTTTACTAGTGATATTCAACATATTTCATTTCACAGTTTACTAGTGATATCCAACATATTTCATTTCACAGTTTACTAGTGATATCCAACGTATTTTATTTCACAGTTTACTAGTGATACCCAACATATTTCATTTCCCAGTTTACTAGTGATATCCAACATATTTCATTTCCCAGTTTACTAGTTATATTCAACATATTTCATTTCACAGTTTACTAGTGATATCCAACATATTTCATTTCCCAGTTTACTAGTTATATTCAACATATTTCATTTCCCAGTTTACTAGTGATATCCAACATATTTCATTTCCCAGTTTACTAGTTATATTCAACATATTTCATTTCCCAGTTTACTAGTGATATCCAACATATTTCATTTCCCAGTTTACTAGTGATATCCACCATATTTCATTTCACAGTTTACTAGTGATATCCAACATATTTCATTTCCCAGTTTACTAGTGATATCCAACATATTTCATTTCCCAGTTTACTAGTGATATCCAACATATTTCATTTCCCAGTTTACTAGTGATATCCAACATATTTCATTTCCCAGTTTACTAGTGATATCCACCATATTTCATTTCCCAGTTTACTAGTGATATCCAACATATTTCATTTCCCAGTTTACTAGTGATATTCCACATATTTCATTTCCCAGTTTACTAGTGATATCCAACATATTTCATTTCCCAGTTTACTAGTGATATCCAACATATTTCATTTCCCAGTTTACTAGTGATATCCAACATATTTCATTTCCCAGTTTACTAGTTATATTCAACATATTTCATTTCCCAGTTTACTAGTGATATCCAACATATTTCATTTCCCAGTTTACTAGTGATATTCCACATATTTCATTTCCCAGTTTACTAGTGATATCCAACATATTTCATTTCCCAGTTTACTAGTGATATTCCACATATTTCATTTCCCAGTTTACTAGTTATATTCCACATATTTCATTTCCCAGTTTACTAGTGATATCCAACATATTTCATTTCCCAGTTTACTAGTGATATCCAACATATTTCATTTCCCAGTTTACTAGTGATATCCAACATATTTCATTTCCCAGTTTACTAGTGATATTCCACATATTTCATTTCCCAGTTTACTAGTGATATCCAACATATTTCATTTCCCAGTTTACTAGTGATATCCAACATATTTCATTTCCCAGTTTACTAGTGATATCCAACATATTTCATTTCCCAGTTTACTAGTTATATTCAACATATTTCATTTCCCAGTTTACTAGTGATATCCAACATATTTCATTTCCCAGTTTACTAGTGATATCCACCATATTTCATTTCACAGTTTACTAGTGATATCCAACATATTTCATTTCCCAGTTTACTAGTGATATCCAACATATTTCATTTCCCAGTTTACTAGTGATATTCCACATATTTCATTTCCCAGTTTACTAGTGATATCCAACATATTTCATTTCACAGTTTACTAGTGATATCCACCATATTTCATTTCCCAGTTTACTAGTGATATCCAACATATTTCATTTCCCAGTTTACTAGTGATATCCAACATATTTCATTTCCCAGTTTACTAGTGATATCCAACATATTTCATTTCCCAGTTTACTAGTGATATTCCACATATTTCATTTCCCAGTTTACTAGTGATATCCAACATATTTCATTTCCCAGTTTACTAGTGATATCCAACATATTTCATTTCCCAGTTTACTAGTGATATCCAACATATTTCATTTCCCAGTTTACTAGTTATATTCAACATATTTCATTTCCCAGTTTACTAGTGATATCCAACATATTTCATTTCACAGTTTACTAGTTATATTCAACATATTTCATTTCCCAGTTTACTAGTGATATTCAACATATTTCATTTCCCAGTTTACTAGTGATATCCACCATATTTCATTTCCCAGTTTACTAGTGATATCCAACATATTTCATTTCCCAGTTTACTAGTTATATTCAACATATTTCATTTCCCAGTTTACTAGTGATATCCAACATATTTCATTTCCCAGTTTACTAGTGATATCCACCATATTTCATTTCACAGTTTACTTGTGATATCCAACATATTTCATTTCCCAGTTTACTAGTGATATCCAACATATTTCATTTCCCAGTTTACTAGTGATATTCCACATATTTCATTTCCCAGTTTACTAGTGATATCCAACATATTTCATTTCACAGTTTACTAGTGATATCCACCATATTTCATTTCCCAGTTTACTAGTGATATCCAACATATTTCATTTCCCAGTTTACTAGTGATATCCAACATATTTCATTTCCCAGTTTACTAGTGATATCCAACATATTTCATTTCCCAGTTTACTAGTGATATCCAACATATTTCATTTCACAGTTTACTAGTGATATCCATCATATTTCATTTCCCAGTTTACTAGTGATATCCACCATATTTCATTTCACAGTTTACTAGTGATATCCAACATATTTCATTTCACAGTTTACTAGTGATATTCAACATATTTCATTTCACAGTTTACTAGTGATATCCAACATATTTCATTTCACAGTTTACTAGTGATATCCAACATATTTCATTTCCCAGTTTACTAGTGATATCCAACATATTTCATTTCCCAGTTTACTACTGATATTCAACATATTTCATTTCACAGTTTACTAGTGATATCCAACATATTTCATTTCACAGTTTACTAGTGATATCCAACATATTTCATTTCACAGTTTACTACTGATATTCAACATATTTCATTTCACAGTTTACTAGTGATATCCAACATATTTCATTTCACAGTTTACTAGTGATATCCAACATATTTCATTTCACAGTTTACTACTGATATTCAACATATTTCATTTCACAGTTTACTAGTGATATCCAACATATTTCATTTCACAGTTTACTACTGATATTCAACATATTTCATTTCACAGTTTACTAGTGATATCCAACATATTTCATTTCACAGTTTACTAGTGATATCCAACATATTTCATTTCACAGTTTACTAGTGATATCCAACATATTTCATTTCACAGTTTACTAGTGATATCCAACATATTTCATTTCACAGTTTACTACTGATATTCAACATATTTCATTTCACAGTTTACTAGTGATATCCAACATATTTCATTTCCCAGTTTACTACTGATATTCAACATATTTCATTTCACAGTTTACTAGTGATATCCAACATATTTCATTTCACAGTTTACTAGTGATATCCAATATATTTCATTTCACAGTTTACTAGTGATATCCAACATATTTCATTTCACAGTTTACTAGTGATATCCAACATATTTCATTTCACATATTACTAGTGATATCCAACATATTTCATTTCACAGTTTACTAGTGATATTCAACATATTTCATTTCACAGTTTACTAGTGATATTCAACATATTTCATTTCACAGTTTACTAGTGATATCCAACATATTTCATTTCCCAGTTTACTAGTGATATCCAACATATTTCATTTCACAGTTTACTAGTGATATTCAACATATTTCATTTCCCAGTTTACTAGTGATATCCAACATATTTCATTTCACAGTTTACTAGTGATATACAACATATTTAATTTCACAGTTTACTAGTGATATCAAACATATTTCATTTCACAGTTTACTAGTGATATACAACATATTTCATTTCACAGTTTACTAGTGATATTCAACATATTTCATTTCACAGTTTACTAGTGATATTCAACATATTTCATTTCACAGTTTACTAGTGATATCCAACATATTTCATTTCACAGTTTACTAGTGATATACAACATATTTCATTTCACAGTTTACTAGTGATATTCAACATATTTCATTTCACAGTTTACTAGTGATATTCAACATATTTCATTTCACAGTTTACTAGTGATATTCAACATATTTCATTTCACAGTTTACTAGTGATATTCAACATATTTCATTTCACAGTTTACTAGTGATATACAACATATTTCATTTCACAGTTTACTAGTGATATCAAACATATTTCATTTCACAGTTTACTAGTGATATACAACATATTTCATTTCACAGTTTACTAGTGATATCAAACATATTTCATTTCACAGTTTACTAGTGATATACAACATATTTCATTTCACAGTTTACTAGTGATATCAAACATATTTCATTTCACAGTTTACAAGTGATATCCAACATATTTCATTTCCCAGTTTACTAGTGATATCCAACATATTTCATTTCACAGTTTACTAGTTATATTCAACATATTTCATTTCACAGTTTACTAGTGATATCCAACATATTTCATTTCACAGTTTACTAGTGATATCCAACATATTTCATTTCACAGTTTACTAGTGATATCCAACATATTTCATTTCCCAGTTTACTAGTTATATTCAACATATTTCATTTCACAGTTTACTAGTGATATCCAACATATTTCATTTCACAGTTTACTAGTGATATCCAACATATTTCATTTCCCAGTTTACTAGTGATACCCAACATATTTCATTTCCCAGTTTACTAGTGATATCCAACATATTTCATTCCCCAGTTTACTAGTGATATCCACCATATTTCATTTCACAGTTTACTAGTGATATCCAACATATTTCATTTCCCAGTTTACTAGTGATATTCAACATATTTCATTTCCCAGTTTACTAGTGATATCCAACATATTTCATTTCACAGTTTACTAGTGATATACAACATATTTCATTTCACAGTTTACTAGTGATATCCAACATATTTCATTTCACAGTTTACTAGTGATATCCAACATATTTCATTTCACAGTTTACTAGTGATATTCAACATATTTCATTTCACAGTTTACTAGTGATATTCAACATATTTCATTTCACAGTTTACTAGTGATATCCAACATATTTCATTTCCCAGTTTACTAGTGATATCCAACATATTTCATTTCCCAGTTTACTAGTGATATCCAACATATTTCATTTCCCAGTTTACTAGTGATATCCACCATATTTCATTTCACAGTTTACTAGTGATATCCATCATATTTCATTTCCCAGTTTACTAGTGATATCCACCATATTTCATTTCACAGTTTACTAGTGATATCCAACATATTTCATTTCACAGTTTACTAGTGATATCCAACATATTTCATTACACAGTTTACTAGTGATATCCAACATATTTCATTTCACAGTTTACTAGTGATATCCAACATATTTCATTTCACAGTTTACTAGTGATATCCAACATATTTCATTTCCCAGTTTACTAGTGATATCCAACATATTTCATTTCCCAGTTTACTAGTGATATCCAACATATTTCATTTCACAGTTTACTAGTGATATCCATCATATTTCATTTCCCAGTTTACTAGTGATATCCACCATATTTCATTTCACAGTTTACTTGTGATATCCAACATATTTCATTTCACAGTTTACTAGTGATATTCAACATATTTCATTTCACAGTTTACTAGTGATATCCAACATATTTCATTTCACAGTTTACTAGTGATATCCAACATATTTCATTTCACAGTTTACTAGTGATATCCAACATATTTCATTTCACAGTTTACTAGTGATATCCAACATATTTCATTTCACAGTTTACTAGTGATATCCAACATATTTCATTTCACAGTTTACTAGTGATATCCAACATATTTCATTTCACAGTTTACTAGTGATATTCAACATATTTCATTTCACAGTTTACTAGTGATATCCAACATATTTCATTTCACAGTTTACTAGTGATATCCAACATATTTCATTTCACAGTTTACTAGTGATATCCAACATATTTCATTTCACAGTTTACTAGTGATATCCAACATATTTCATTACACAGTTTACTAGTGATATCCAACATATTTCATTTCACAGTTTACTAGTGATATCCAACATATTTCATTTCACAGTTTACTAGTGATATCCAACATTTTTCATTTCCCAGTTTACTAGTGATATCCAACATATTTCATTTCCCAGTTTACTAGTGATATCCAACATATTTCATTTCACAGTTTACTAGTGATATCCATCATATTTCATTTCCCAGTTTACTAGTGATATCCACCATATTTCATTTCACAGTTTACTAGTGATATCCAACATATTTCATTTCACAGTTTACTAGTGATATTCAACATATTTCATTTCACAGTTTACTAGTGATATTCAACATATTTCATTTCACAGTTTACTAGTGATATTCAACATATTTCATTTCACAGTTTACTAGTGATATCCAACATATTTCATTTCCCAGTTTACTAGCGATATCCAACATATTTCATTTCCCAGTTTACTACTGATATTCAACATATTTCATTTCACAGTTTACTAGTGATATCCAACATATTTCATTTCCCAGTTTACTAGTGATATCCAACATATTTCATTTCCCAGTTTACTAGTGATATCCAACATATTTCATTTCACAGTTTACTAGTGATATCCAACATATTTCATTTCACAGTTTACTAGTGATATCCAATATATTTCATTTCACAGTTTACTAGTGATATCAAACATATTTCATTTCACAGTTTACTAGTGATATCCAACATATTTCATTTCACATATTACTAGTGATATCCAACATATTTCATTTCCCAGTTTACTAGTGATATTCAACATATTTCATTTCACAGTTTACTAGTGATATTCAACATATTTCATTTCACAGTTTACTAGTGATATCAAACATATTTCATTTCACAGTTTACTAGTGATATCCAACATATTTCATTTCCCAGTTTACTAGTGATATCCAACATATTTCATTTCACAGTTTACTAGTGATATTCAACATATTTCATTTCACAGTTTACTAGTGATATCAAACATATTTCATTTCACAGTTTACTAGTGATATCCAACATATTTCATTTCACAGTTTACTAGTGATATCAAACATATTTCATTTCACAGTTTACTAGTGATATACAACATATTTCATTTCACAGTTTACTAGTGATATTCAACATATTTCATTTCACAGTTTACTAGTGATATTCAACATATTTCATTTCACAGTTTACTAGTGATATTCAACATATTTCATTTCACAGTTTACTAGTGATATCCAACATATTTCATTTCCCAGTTTACTAGTGATATCCAACATATTTCATTTCACAGTTTACTAGTGATATTCAACATATTTCATTTCACAGTTTACTAGTGATATTCAACATATTTCATTTCACAGTTTACTAGTGATATCCAACATATTTCATTTCACAGTTTACTAGTGATATTCAACATATTTCATTTCACAGTTTACTAGTGATATCAAACATATTTCATTTCACAGTTTACTAGTGATATACAACATATTTCATTTCACAGTTTACTAGTGATATTCAACATATTTCATTTCACAGTTTACTAGTGATATCCAACATATTTCATTTCACAGTTTACTAGTGATATCCAATATATTTCATTTCACAGTTTACTAGTGATATCAAACATATTTCATTTCACAGTTTACTAGTGATATCCAACATATTTCATTTCACATATTACTAGTGATATCCAACATATTTCATTTCCCAGTTTACTAGTGATATTCAACATATTTCATTTCACAGTTTACTAGTGATATTCAACATATTTCATTTCACAGTTTACTAGTGATATTCAACATATTTCATTTCACAGTTTACTAGTGATATTCAACATATTTCATTTCACAGTTTACTAGTGATATCAAACATATTTCATTTCACAGTTTACTAGTTTTATCCAACATATTTCATTTCACAGTTTACTAGTGATATTCAACATATTTCATTTCACAGTTTACTAGTGATATCAAACATATTTCATTTCACAGTTTACTAGTGATATCCAACATATTTCATTTCACATATTACTAGTGATATCCAACATATTTCATTTCCCAGTTTACTAGTGATATTCAACATATTTCATTTCACAGTTTACTAGTGATATTCAACATATTTCATTTCACAGTTTACTAGTGATATTCAACATATTTCATTTCACAGTTTACTAGTGATATCAAACATATTTCATTTCACAGTTTACTAGTGATATACAACATATTTCATTTCACAGTTTACTAGTGATATTCAACATATTTCATTTCACAGTTTACTAGTGATATCCAACATATTTCATTTCACAGTTTACTAGTGATATCCAATATATTTCATTTCACAGTTTACTAGTGATATCAAACATATTTCATTTCACAGTTTACTAGTGATATCCAACATATTTCATTTCACATATTACTAGTGATATCCAACATATTTCATTTCCCAGTTTACTAGTGATATTCAACATATTTCATTTCACAGTTTACTAGTGATATTCAACATATTTCATTTCACAGTTTACTAGTGATATCAAACATATTTCATTTCACAGTTTACTAGTGATATCCAACATATTTCATTTCCCAGTTTACTAGTGATATCCAACATATTTCATTTCACAGTTTACTAGTGATATTCAACATATTTCATTTCACAGTTTACTAGTGATATCAAACATATTTCATTTCACAGTTTACTAGTGATATCCAACATATTTCATTTCACAGTTTACTAGTGATATCAAACATATTTCATTTCACAGTTTACTAGTGATATCCAACATATTTCATTTCACAGTTTACTAGTGATATTCAACATATTTCATTTCACAGTTTACTAGTGATATTCAACATATTTCATTTCACAGTTTACTAGTGATATTCAACATATTTCATTTCACAGTTTACTAGTGATATTCAACATATTTCATTTCACAGTTTACTAGTGATATTCAACATATTTCATTTCACAGTTTACTAGTGATATCCAACATATTTCATTTCCCAGTTTACTAGTGATATCCAACATATTTCATTTCACAGTTTACTAGTGATATTCAACATATTTCATTTCACAGTTTACTAGTGATATACAACATATTTCATTTCACAGTTTACTAGTGATATCAAACATATTTCATTTCACAGTTTACTAGTGATATACAACATATTTCATTTCACAGTTTACTAGTGATATCAAACATATTTCATTTCACAGTTTACTAGTGATATACAACATATTTCATTTCACAGTTTACTAGTGATATCCAACATATTTCATTTCACAGTTTACTAGTGATATCCAACATATTTCATTTCCCAGTTTACTAGTGATATCCAACATATTTCATTTCACAGTTTACTAGTTATATTCAACATATTTCATTTCACAGTTTACTAGTGATATCCAACATATTTCATTTCACAGTTTACTAGTGATATCCAACATATTTCATTTCACAGTTTACTAGTGATATCCAACATATTTCATTTCAAAGTTTACTAGTTATATTCAACATATTTCATTTCACAGTTTACTAGTGATATCCAACATATTTCATTTCACAGTTTACTAGTGATATCCAACATATTTTATTTCCCAGTTTACTAGTGATACCCAACATATTTCATTTCCCAGTTTACTAGTGATATCCAACATATTTCATTTCCCAGTTTACTAGTGATATCCACCATATTTCATTTCACAGTTTACTAGTGATATCCAACATATTTCATTTCCCAGTTTACTAGTGATATTCAACATATTTCATTTCCCAGTTTACTAGTGATATCCAACATATTTCATTTCACAGTTTACTAGTGATATCCACCATATTTCATTTCACAGTTTACTAGTGATATCCAACATATTTCATTTCCCAGTTTACTAGTGATATCCAACATATTTCATTTCACAGTTTACTAGTTATATTCAACATATTTCATTTCACAGTTTACTAGTGATATCCAACATATTTCATTTCACAGTTTACTAGTGATATCCAACATATTTCATTTCACAGTTTACTAGTGATATCCAACATATTTCATTTCACAGTTTACTAGTTATATTCAACATATTTCATTTCACAGTTTACTAGTGATATCCAACATATTTCATTTCACAGTTTACTAGTGATATCCAACATATTTTATTTCCCAGTTTACTAGTGATACCCAACATATTTCATTTCCCAGTTTACTAGTGATATCCAACATATTTCATTTCCCAGTTTGCTAGTGATATCCACCATATTTCATTTCACAGTTTACTAGTGATATCCAACATATTTCATTTCCCAGTTTACTAGTGATATTCAACATATTTCATTTCCCAGTTTACTAGTGATATCCAACATATTTCATTTCACAGTTTACTAGTGATATCCACCATATTTCATTTCACAGTGTACTAGTGATATCCAACATATTTCATTTCACAGTTTACTAGTGATATCCAACATATTTCATTTCACAGTTTACTAGTGATATTCAACATATTTCATTTCACAGTTTACTAGTGATATTCAACATATTTCATTTCACAGTTTACTAGTGATATCCAACATATTTCATTTCCCAGTTTACTAGTGATATCCAACATATTTCATTTCCCAGTTTACTAGTGATATCCAACATATTTCATTTCCCAGTTTACTAGTGATATCCAACATATTTCATTTCACAGTTTACTAGTGATATCCATCATATTTCATTTCCCAGTTTACTAGTGATATCCACCATATTTCATTTCACAGTTTACTAGTGATATCCAACATATTTCATTTCACAGTTTACTAGTGATATCCAACATATTTCATTTCCCAGTTTACTAGTGATATCCAACATATTTCATTTCCCAGTTTACTAGTGATATCCAACATATTTCATTTCACAGTTTACTAGTGATATCCAACATATTTCATTTCACAGTTTACTAGTGATATCCAACATATTTCATTTCCCAGTTTACTAGTGATATCCAACATATTTCATTTCACAGTTTACTAGTGATATCCAACATATTTCATTTCACAGTTTACTAGTGATATTCAACATATTTAATTTCCCAGTTTACAAGTGATATCCAACATATTTCATTTCACAGTTTACTAGTGATATCCAACATATTTCATTTCACAGTTTACTAGTGATATCCAACATATTTCATTTCACAGTTTACTAGTGATATCCAACATATTTCATTTCACAGTTTACTAGTGATATCCAACATATTTCATTTCCCAGTTTACTAGTGATATCCAACATATTTCATTTCACAGTTTACTAGTGATATCAAACATATTTCATTTCACAGTTTACTAGTGATATACAACATATTTCATTTCACAGTTTACTAGTGATATTCAACATATTTCATTTCACAGTTTACTAGTGATATTCAACATATTTCATTTCACAGTTTACTAGTGATATTCAACATATTTCATTTCACAGTTTACTAGTGATATACAACATATTTCATTTCACAGTTTACTAGTGATATCCAACATATTTCATTTCACAGTTTACTAGTGATATACAACATATTTCATTTCACAGTTTACTAGTGATATCAAACATATTTCATTTCACAGTTTACTAGTGATATACAACATATTTCATTTCACAGTTTACTAGTGATATCCACCGTATTTCATTTCACAGTTTACTAGTGATATCCAACATATTTCATTTCCCAGTTTACTAATGATATCCAACATATTTCATTTCACAGTTTACTAGTTATATTCAACATATTTCATTTCACAGTTTACTAGTGATATCCAACATATTTCATTTCACAGTTTACTAGTGATATCCAACATATTTCATTTCACAGTTTACTAGTGATATCCAACATATTTCATTTCACAGTTTACTAGTTATATTCAACATATTTCATTTCACAGTTTACTAGTGATATCCAACATATTTCATTTCACAGTTTACTAGTGATATCCAACATATTTTATTTCCCAGTTTACTAGTGATACCCAACATATTTCATTTCCCAGTTTACTAGTGATATCCAACATATTTCATTTCCCAGTTTACTAGTGATATCCACCATATTTCATTTCACAGTTTACTAGTGATATCCAACATATTTCATTTCCCAGTTTACTAGTGATATTCAACATATTTCATTTCCCAGTTTACTAGTGATATCCAACATATTTCATTTCACAGTTTACTAGTGATATCCACCATATTTCATTTCACAGTTTACTAGTGATATCCAACATATTTCATTTCACAGTTTACTAGTGATATCCAACATATTTCATTTCACAGTTTACTAGTGATATTCAACATATTTCATTTCACAGTTTACTAGTGATATTCAACATATTTCATTTCACAGTTTACTAGTGATATCCACCATATTTAATTTCCCAGTTTACTAGTGATATCCAACATATTTCATTTCCCAGTTTACTAGTGATATTCAACATATTTCATTTCCCAGTTTACTAGTGATATCCAACATATTTCATTTCACAGTTTACTAGTGATATCCATCATATTTCATTTCCCAGTTTACTAGTGATATCCACCATATTTCATTTCACAGTTTACTAGTGATATCCAACATATTTCATTTCACAGTTTACTAGTGATATCCAACATATTTCATTTCACAGTTTACTAGTGATATCCAACATATTTCATTTCACAGTTTACTAGTGATATCCAACATATTTCATTTCACAGTTTACTAGTGATATCCAACATATTTCATTTCCCAGTTTACTAGTGATATCCAACATATTTCATTTCCCAGTTTACTAGTGATATCCAACATATTTCATTTCACAGTTTACTAGTGATATCCATCATATTTCATTTCCCAGTTTACTAGTGATATCAACCATATTTCATTTCACAGTTTACTAGTGATATCCAACATATTTCATTTCACAGTTTACTAGTGATATTCAACATATTTCATTTCACAGTTTACTAGTGATATCCAACATATTTCATTTCACAGTTTACTAGTGATATCCAACATATTTCATTTCCCAGTTTACTAGTGATATCCAACATATTTCATTTCCCAGTTTACTACTGATATTCAACATATTTCATTTCACAGTTTACTAGTGATATCCAACATATTTCATTTCCCAGTTTACTAGTGATATTCAACATATTTCATTTCACAGTTTACTAGTGATATCCAACATATTTCATTTCACAGTTTACTAGTGATATCCAACATATTTCATTTCACAGTTTACTAGTGATATCCAATATATTTCATTTCACAGTTTACTAGTGATATCCAACATATTTCATTTCACAGTTTACTAGTGATATCCAACATATTTCATTTCACATATTACTAGTGATATCCAACATATTTCATTTCACAGTTTACTAGTGATATTCAACATATTTCATTTCACAGTTTACTAGTGATATTCAACATATTTCATTTCACAGTTTACTAGTGATATCAAACATATTTCATTTCACAGTTTACTAGTGATATTCAACATATTTCATTTCACAGTTTACTAGTGATATCAAACATATTTCATTTCACAGTTTACTAGTGATATACAACATATTTCATTTCACAGTTTACTAGTGATATCAAACATATTTCATTTCACAGTTTACTAGTGATATACAACATATTTCATTTCACAGTTTACTAGTGATATTCAACATATTTCATTTCACAGTTTACTAGTGATATTCAACATATTTCATTTCACAGTTTACTAGTGATATCCAACATATTTCATTTCACAGTTTACTAGTGATATCCAACATATTTCATTTCACAGTTTACTAGTGATATTCAACATATTTCATTTCACAGTTTACTAGTGATATTCAACATATTTCATTTCACAGTTTACTAGTGATATACAACATATTTCATTTCACAGTTTACTAGTGATATCAAACATATTTCATTTCACAGTTTACTAGTGATATTCAACATATTTCATTTCACAGTTTACTAGTGATATACAACATATTTCATTTCACAGTTTACTAGTGATATCAAACATATTTCATTTCACAGTTTACTAGTGATATACAACATATTTCATTTCACAGTTTACTAGTGATATCAAACATATTTCATTTCACAGTTTACTAGTGATATACAACATATTTCATTTCACAGTTTACTAGTGATATCAAACATATTTCATTTCACAGTTTACTAGTGATATTCAACATATTTCATTTCACAGTTTACTAGTGATATACAACATATTTCATTTCACAGTTTACTAGTGATATCAAACATATTTCATTTCACAGTTTACTAGTGATATCCAACATATTTCATTTCACAGTTTACTAGTGATATCCAACATATTTCATTTCACAGTTTACTAGTGATATTCAACATATTTCATTTCACAGTTTACTAGTGATATTCAACATATTTCATTTCACAGTTTACTAGTGATATACAACATATTTCATTTCACAGTTTACTAGTGATATCCAACATATTTCATTTCACAGTTTACTAGTGATATTCAACATATTTCATTTCACAGTTTACTAGTGATATACAACATATTTCATTTCACAGTTTACTAGTGATATCAAACATATTTCATTTCACAGTTTACTAGTGATATACAACATATTTCATTTCACAGTTTACTAGTGATATCAAACATATTTCATTTCACAGTTTACTAGTGATATACAACATATTTCATTTCACAGTTTACTAGTGATATCCACCATATTTCATTTCACAGTTTACTAGTGATATCCAACATATTTCATTTCCCAGTTTACTAGTGATATCCAACATATTTCATTTCACAGTTTACTAGTTATATTCAACATATTTCATTTCACAGTTTACTAGTGATATCCAACATATTTCATTTCACAGTTTACTAGTGATATCCAACATATTTCATTTCACAGTTTACTAGTGATATCCAACATATTTCATTTCACAGTTTACTAGTTATATTCAACATATTTCATTTCACAGTTTACTAGTGATATCCAACATATTTCATTTCACAGTTTACTAGTGATATCCAACATATTTCATTTCCCAGTTTACTAGTGATACCCAACATATTTCATTTCCCAGTTTACTAGTGATATCCAACATATTTCATTTCCCAGTTTACTAGTGATATCCACCATATTTCATTTCACAGTTTACTAGTGATATCCAACATATTTCATTTCCCAGTTTACTAGTGATATTCAACATATTTCATTTCCCAGTTTACTAGTGATATCCAACATATTTCATTTCACAGTTTACTAGTGATATCCACCATATTTCATTTCACAGTTTACTAGTGATATCCAACATATTTCATTTCACAGTTTACTAGTGATATCCAACATATTTCATTTCACAGTTTACTAGTGATATTCAACATATTTCATTTCACAGTTTACTAGTGATATTCAACATATTTCATTTCACAGTTTACTAGTGATATCCAACATATTTCATTTCCCAGTTTACTAGTGATATCCAACATATTTCATTTCCCAGTTTACTAGTGATATCCAACATATTTCATTTCCCAGTTTACTAGTGATATCCAACATATTTCATTTCACAGTTTACTAGTGATATCCATCATATTTCATTTCCCAGTTTACTAGTGATATCCACCATATTTCATTTCACAGTTTACTAGTGATATCCAACATATTTCATTTCACAGTTTACTAGTGATATCCAACATATTTCATTTCACAGTTTACTAGTGATATCCAACATATTTCATTTCACAGTTTACTAGTGATATCCAACATATTTCATTTCACAGTTTACTAGTGATATCCAACATATTTCATTTCACAGTTTACTAGTGATATCCAACATATTTCATTTCCCAGTTTACTAGTGATATCCAACATATTTCATTTCACAGTTTTCTAGTGATATCCAACATATTTCATTTCAAAGTTTACTAGTGATATTCAACATATTTCATTTCCCAGTTTACAAGTGATATCCAACATATTTCATTTCACAGTTTACTAGTGATATCCAACATATTTCATTTCACAGTTTACTAGTGATATCCAACATATTTCATTTCACAGTTTACTAGTGATATCCAACATATTTCATTTCACAGTTTACTAGTGATATCAAACATATTTCATTTCACAGTTTACTAGTGATATCCAACATATTTCATTTCACAGTTTACTAGTGATATCCAACATATCACAGTTTACTAGTGATATCCAACATATTTCATTTCACAGTTTACTAGTGATATCCAACATATTTCATTTCACTGTTTACTAGTGATATCCAACATATTTCATTTCACAGTTTACTAGTGATATTCAACATATTTCATTTCACAGTTTACTAGTGATATCCAACATATTTCATTTCACAGTTTACAAGTGATATCCAACATATTTCATTTCCCAGTTTACTAGTGATATTCAACATATTTCATTTCACAGTTTACTAGTTATATCCAACATATTTCATTTCACAGTTTACTAGTGATATCCAACATATTTCATTTCACAGTTTACTAGTGATATTCAACATATTTCATTTCACAGTTTACTAGTTATATTCAACATATTTCATTTCACAGTTTACTAGTTATATCCAACATATTTCATTTCACAGTTTACTAGTTATATCCAACATATTTCATTTCCCAGTTTACTAGTGATATTCAACATATTTCATTTCACAGTTTACTAGTTATATTCAACATATTTCATTTCACAGTTTACTAGTGATATCCAACATATTTCATTTCACAGTTTACTAGTGATATCCAACATATTTTATTTCCCAGTTTACTAGTGATACCCAACATATTTCATTTCCCAGTTTACTAGTGATATCCAACATATTTCATTTCCCAGTTTACTAGTGATATCCACCATATTTCATTTCACAGTTTACTAGTGATATCCAACATATTTCATTTCCCAGTTTACTAGTGATATTCAACATATTTCATTTCCCAGTTTACTAGTGATATCCAACATATTTCATTTCACAGTTTACTAGTGATATCCACCATATTTCATTTCACAGTTTACTAGTGATATCCAACATATTTCATTTCACAGTTTACTAGTGATATCCAACATATTTCATTTCAAAGTTTACTAGTGATATCCAACATATTTCATTTCACAGTTTACTAGTGATATCCAACATATTTCATTTCACAGTTTACTAGTGATATCCAACATATTTCATTTCACAGTTTACTAGTGATATTCAACATATTTCATTTCACAGTTTACTAGTGATATCCAACATATTTCATTTCCCAGTTTACTAGTGATATCCAACATATTTCATTTCACAGTTTACTAGTGATATCCATCATATTTCATTTCCCAGTTTACTAGTGATATCCACCATATTTCATTTCACAGTTTACTAGTGATATCCAACATATTTCATTTCACAGTTTACTAGTGATATCCAACATATTTCATTTCACATTTTACTAGTGATATCAAACATATTTCATTTCACAGTTTACTAGTGATATCCAACATATTTCATTTCACAGTTTACTAGTGATAGTCAACATATTTCATTTCCCAGTTTACAAGTGATATCCAACATATTTCATTTCACAATTTACTAGTGATATCCAACATATTTCATTTCACAGTTTACTAGTGATATCCAACATATTTCATTTCACAGTTTACTAGTGATATCCAACATATTTCATTTCACAGTTTACTAGTGATATTCAACATATTTCATTTCACAGTTTACTAGTGATATTCAACATATTTCATTTCACAGTTTACTAGTGATATCCAACATATTTCATTTCACAGTTTACTAGTGATATCCAACATATTTCATTTCACAGTTTACTAGTGATATCCAACATATTTCATTTCACATTTTACTAGTGATATCCAACATATTTCATTTCACAGTTTACTAGTGATATCCAACATATTTCATTTCACAGTTTACTAGTGATATCCAACATATTTCATTTCACAGTTTACTAGTGATATCCAACATATTTCATTTCCCAGTTTACTAGTGATATCCAACATATTTCATTTCACAGTTTACTAGTGATATCCAACATATTTCATTTCACAGTTTACTAGTGATATCCAACATATCACAGTTTACTAGTGATATCCAACATATTTCATTTCACAGTTTACTAGTGATATCCAACATATTTCATTTCACTGTTTACTAGTGATATCCAACATATTTCATTTCACAGTTTACTAGTGATATTCAACATATTTCATTTCACAGTTTACCAGTGATATCCAACATATTTCATTTCACAGTTTACAAGTGATATCCAACATATTTCATTTCCCAGTTTACTAGTGATATTCAACATATTTCATTTCACAGTTTACTAGTTATATCCAACATATTTCATTTCCCAGTTTACTAGTGATATCCAACATATTTCATTTCACAGTTTACTAGTGATATCCAACATATTTCATTTCACTGTTTACTAGTGATATCCAACATATTTCATTTCACAGTTTACTAGTGATATTCAACATATTTCATTTCACAGTTTACCAGTGATATCCAACATATTTCATTTCACAGTTTACAAGTGATATCCAACATATTTCATTTCCCAGTTTACTAGTGATATTCAACATATTTCATTTCACAGTTTACTAGTGATATTCAACATATTTCATTTCCCAGTTTACTAGTTTTATCCAACATATTTCATTTCACAGTTTACTAGTGATATCCAACATATTTCATTTCACAGTTTACTAGTGATATTCAACATATTTCATTTCACAGTTTACTAGTTATATTCAACATATTTCATTTCACAGTTTACTAGTGATATCCAACATATTTCATATCACAGTTTACTAGTGATATCCAACATATTTTATTTCCCAGTTTACTAGTGATACCCAACATATTTCATTTCCCAGTTTACTAGTGATATCCAACATATTTCATTTCCCAGTTTACTAGTGATATCCACCATATTTCATTTCACAGTTTACTAGTGATATCCAACATATTTCATTTCCCAGTTTACTAGTGATACTCAACATATTTCATTTCCCAGTTTACTAGTGATATCCAACATATTTCATTTCACAGTTTACTAGTGATATCCACCATATTTCATTTCACAGTTTACTAGTGATATCCAACATATTTCATTTCACAGTTTACTAGTGATATCCAACATATTTCATTTCACAGTTTACTAGTGATATCCAACATATTTCATTTCACAGTTTACTAGTGATATCCAACATATTTCATTTCACAGTTTACTAGTGATATCCAACATATTTCATTTCACAGTTTACTAGTGATATTCAACATATTTCATTTCACAGTTTACTAGTGATATCCAACATATTTCATTTCCCAGTTTACTAGTGATATCCAACATATTTCATTTCACAGTTTACTAGTGATATCCATCATATTTCATTTCCCAGTTTACTAGTGATATCCACCATATTTCATTTCACAGTTTACTAGTGATATCCAACATATTTCATTTCACAGTTTACTAGTGATATCCAACATATTTCATTTCACATTTTACTAGTGATATCCAACATATTTCATTTCACAGTTTACTAGTGATATCCAACATATTTCATTTCACAGTTTACTAGTGATATCCAACATATTTCATTTCACAGTTTACTAGTGATATCCAACATATTTCATTTCCCAGTTTACTAGTGATATCCAACATATTTCATTTCACAGTTTACTAGTGATATCCAACATATTTCATTTCACAGTTTACTAGTGATATTCAACATATTTCATTTCCCAGTTTACAAGTGATATCCAACATATTTCATTTCACAGTTTACTAGTGATATCCAACATATTTCATTTCACAGTTTACTAGTGATATCCAACATATTTCATTTCACAGTTTACTAGTGATATCCAACATATTTCTTTTCCCAGTTTACTAGTGATATCCAACATATTTCATTTCACAGTTTACTAGTGATTTCCAACATATTTCATTTCACAGTTTACTAGTGATATCCAACATATTTCATTTCACAGTTTACTAGTGATATCCAACATATTTCATTTCACAGTTTACTAGTGATATCCAACATATTTCATTTCACAGTTTACTAGTGATATCCAACATATTTCATTTCACAGTTTACTAGTGATATCCAACATATTTCATTTCACAGTTTACTAGTGATATCCAACATATAACAGTTTACTAGTGATATTCAACATATTTCATTTCACAGTTTACTAGTGATATCCAACATATTTCATTTCCCAGTTTACTAGTGATATCCAACATATTTCATTTCACAGTTTACTAGTGATATCCAACATATTTCATTTCACAGTTTACTAGTGATATCCAACATATTTCATTTCACAGTTTACTAGTGATATCCAACATATTTCATTTCCCAGTTTACTAGTGATATCCAACATATTTCATTTCACAGTTTACTAGTGATATCCAACATATTTCATTTCCCAGTTTACTAGTGATATCCAACATATTTCATTTCACAGTTTACTAGTGATATCCAACATATTTCATTTCACAGTTTACTAGTGATATCCAACATATTTCATTTCACAGTTTACTAGCGATATCCAACATATTTCATTTCACAGTTTACTAGTGATATCCAACATATTTCATTCCCCAGTTTACTAGTGATATCCAACATATTTCATTTCACAGTTTACTAGTGATATTCAACATATTTCATTTCACAGTTTACTAGTGATATCCAACATATTTCATTTCCCAGTTTACTAGTGATATTCAACATATTTCATTTCACAGTTTACTAGTGATATCCAACATATTTCATTTCACAGTTTACGAGTGATATCCAACATATTTCATTTCACAGTTTACTAGTGATATCCAACAGATTTCATTTCACAGTTTACTAGTGATATCCAACATATTTCATTTCACAGTTTACTAGTTATATCCAACATATTTTATTTCACAGTTTACTAGTGATATCCAACATATTTCATTTCACAGTTTACTAGTGATATCCAACATATTTCATTTCACAGTTTACTAGTGATATCCAACATATTTCATTTCACAGTTTACTAGTGATATCCAACATATTTCATTTCACAGTTTACTAGTGATATCCAACATATTTCATTTCACAGTTTACTAGTGATATCCAACATATCACAGTTTACTAGTGATATCCAACATATTTCATTTCACAGTTTACTAGTGATATCCAACATATTTCATTTCACAGTTTACTAGTGATATCCAACATATTTCATTTCACAGTTTACTAGTGATATCCAACATATTTCATTTCCCAGTTTACTAGTGATATCCAACATATTTCATTTCACAGTTTACTAGTGATATCCACCATATTTCATTTCACAGTTTACTAGTGATATCCAACATATTTCATTTCACAGTTTACTAGTGATATCCAACATATTTCATTTCCCAGTTTACTAGTGATATCCAACATATTTCATTTCACAGTTTACTAGTGATATTCAACATATTTCATTTCACAGTTTACTAGTGATATCCAACATATTTCATTTCACAGTTTACTAGTGATATCCAACATATTTCATTTCACAGTTTACTAGTGATATCCAACATATTTCATTTCACAGTTTACTAGTGATATCCAACATATTTCATTTCACAGGTTACTAGTGATATCCAACATATAACAGTTTACTAGTGATATTCAACATATTTCATTTCACAGTTTACTAGTGATATCCAACATATTTCATTTCACTGTTTACTAGTGATATCCAACATATTTCATTTCACAGTTTACTAGTGATATCCAACATATTTCATTTCACAGTTTACTAGTGATATCCAACATATTTCATTTCACAGTTTACTAGTGATATCCAACATATTTCATTTCCCAGTTTACTAGTGATATCCAACATATTTCATTTCACAGTTTACTAGTGATATCCAACATATTTCATTTCCCAGTTTACTAGTGATATCCAACATATTTCATTTCACAGTTTACTAGTGATATTCAACATATTTCATTTCACAGTTTACTAGTGATATCCAACATATTTCATTTCACAGTTTACTAGTGATATCCAACATATTTCATTTCACAGTTTACTAGTGATATCCAACATATTTCATTCCCCAGTTTACTAGTGATATCCAACATATTTCATTTCACAGTTTACTAGTGATATTCAACATATTTCATTTCACAGTTTACTAGTGATATCCAACATATTTCATTTCACAGTTTACTAGTGATATTCAACATATTTCATTTCACAGTTTACTAGTGATATCCAACATATTTCATTTCACAGTTTACTAGTGATATCCAACATATTTCATTTCACAGTTTACTAGTGATATCCAACAGATTTCATTTCACAGTTTACTAGTGATATCCAACATATTTCATGTCACAGTTTACTAGTTATATCCAACATATTTTATTTCAGAGTTTACTAGTGATATCCAACATATTTCATTTCACAGTTTACTAGTGATATCCAACATATTTCATTTCACAGTTTACTAGTGATATCCAACATATTTCATTTCACAGTTTACTAGTGATATCCAACATATTTCATTTCACAGTTTACTAGTGATATCCAACATATTTCATTTCACAGTTTACTAGTGATATCCAACATATCACAGTTTACTAGTGATATCCAACATATTTCATTTCACAGTTTACTAGTGATATCCAACATATTTCATTTCACAGTTTACTAGTGATATCCAACATATTTCATTTCACAGTTTACTAGTGATATCCAACATATTTCATTTCCCAGTTTACTAGTGATATCCAACATATTTCATTTCACAGTTTACTAGTGATATCCACCATATTTCATTTCACAGTTTACTAGTGATATCCAACATATTTCATTTCACAGTTTACTAGTGATATCCAACATATTCATTTCCCAGTTTACTAGTGATATCCAACATATTTCATTTCACAGTTTACTAGTGATATTCAACATATTTCATTTCACAGTTTACTAGTGATATCCAACATATTTCATTTCACAGTTTACTAGTGATATCCAACATATTTCATTTCACAGTTTACTAGTGATATCCAACATATTTCATTTCACAGTTTACTAGTGATATTCAACATATTTCATTTCACAGTTTACTAGTGATATCAAACATATTTTATTTCACAGTTTACTAGTGATATCCAACATATTTCATTTCACAGTTTACTAGTGATATTCAACATATTTCATTTCACAGTTTACTAGTGATATCCAACATATTTCATTTCACAGTTTACTAGTGATATCCAACATATTTCATTTCACAGTTTACTAGTGATATCCAACAGATTTCATTTCACAGTTTACTAGTGATATCCAACATATTTCATTTCACAGTTTACTAGTGATATTCAACATATTTCATTTCACAGTTTACTAGTGATATCCAACATATTTCATTTCACAGTTTACTAGTGATATCCAACATATTTCATTTCCCAGTTTACTAGTGATATCCAACATATTTCATTTCCCAGTTTACTAGTGATATTCAACATATTTCATTTCCTAGTTTACTAGTGATATCCAACATATTTCATTTCCCAGTTTACTAGTGATATTCAACATATTTCATTGCACAGTTTACTAGTGATATCCAACATATTTAATTTCCCAGTTTACTAGTGATATTCAACATATTTCATTTCACAGTTTACTAGTGATATCCAACAGATTTCATTTCACAGTTAACTGGTGATATCCAACATATTTCATTGCACAGTTTACTAGTTATATCCAACATATTTTATTTCACAGTTTACTAGTGATATCCAACATATTTCATTTCCCAGTTTACTAGTGATATCCAACATATTTCATTTCACAGTTTACTAGTGATATCCAACATATTTCATTTCACAGTTTACTAGTGATATTCAACATATTTAATTTCCCAGTTTACAAGTGATATCCAACATATTTCATTTCACAGTTTACTAGTGATATCCAACATATTTCATTTCACAGTTTACTAGTGATATCCAACATATTTCATTTCACAGTTTACTAGTGATATCCAACGTATTTCTTTTCCCAGTTTACTAGTGATATCCAACATATTTCATTTCACAGTTTACTAGTGATTTCCAACATATTTCATTTCACAGTTTACTAGTGATATCCAACATATTTCATTTCACAGTTTACTAGTGATATCCAACATATTTCATTTCACAGTTTACTAGTGATATCCAACATATTTCATTTCACAGTTTACTAGTGATATCCAACATATTTCATTTCACAGTTTACTAGTGATATCCAACATATTTCATTTCACAGTTTACTAGTGATATCCAACATATCACAGTTTACTAGTGATATTCAACATATTTCATTTCACAGTTTACTAGTGATATCCAACATATTTCATTTCACTGTTTACTAGTGATATCCAACATATTTCATTTCACAGTTTACTAGTGATATCCAACATATTTCATTTCACAGTTTACTAGTGATATCCAACATATTTCATTTCACAGTTTACTAGTGATATCCAACATATTTCATTTCCCAGTTTACTAGTGATATCCAACATATTTCATTTCACAGTTTACTAGTGATATTCAACATATTTCATTTAACAGTTTACTAGTGATATCCAACATATTTCATTTCCCAGTTTACTAGTGATATTCAACATATTTCATTTCACAGTTTACTAGTGATATCCAACATATTTCATTTCACAGTTTACTAGTGATATCCAACATATTTCATTTCACAGTTTACTAGTGATATCCAACAGATTTCATTTCACAGTTTACTAGTGATATCCAACATATTTCATTTCACAGTTTACTAGTTATATCCAACATATTTTATTTCACAGTTTACTAGTGATATCCAACATATTTCATTTCACAGTTTACTAGTGATATCCAACATATTTCATTTCCCAGTTTACTAGTGATATCCAACATATTTCATTTCACAGTTTACTAGTGATATTCAACATATTTCATTTCACAGTTTACTAGTGATATCCAACATATTTCATTTCACAGTTTACTAGCGATATCCAACATATTTCATTTCACAGTTTACTAGTGATATCCAACATATTTCATTCCCCAGTTTACTAGTGATATCCAACATATTTCATTTCACAGTTTACTAGTGATATTCAACATATTTCATTTCACAGTTTACTAGTGATATCCAACATATTTCATTTCCCAGTTTACTAGTGATATTCAACATATTTCATTTCACAGTTTACTAGTGATATCCAACATATTTCATTTCACAGTTTACTAGTGATATCCAACATATTTCATTTCACAGTTTACTAGTGATATCCAACAGATTTCATTTCACAGTTTACTAGTGATATCCAACATATTTCATTTCACAGTTTACTAGTTATATCCAACATATTTTATTTCACAGTTTACTAGTGATATCCAACATATTTCATTTCACAGTTTACTAGTGATATCCAACATATTTCATTTCACAGTTTACTAGTGATATCCAACATATTTCATTTCACAGTTTACTAGTGATATCCAACATATTTCATTTCACAGTTTACTAGTGATATCCAACATATTTCATTTCACAGTTTACTAGTGATATCCAACATATCACAGTTTACTAGTGATATCCAACATATTTCATTTCACAGTTTACTAGTGATATCCAACATATTTCATTTCACAGTTTACTAGTGATATCCAACATATTTCATTTCACAGTTTACTAGTGATATCCAACATATTTCATTTCCCAGTTTACTAGTGATATCCAACATATTTCATTTCACAGTTTACTAGTGATATCCACCATATTTCATTTCACAGTTTACTAGTGATATCCAACATATTTCATTTCACAGTTTACTAGTGATATCCAACATATTTCATTTCCCAGTTTACTAGTGATATCCAACATATTTCATTTCACAGTTTACTAGTGATATTCAACATATTTCATTTCACAGTTTACTAGTGATATCCAACATATTTCATTTCACAGTTTACTAGTGATATCCAACATATTTCATTTCACAGTTTACTAGTGATATCCAACATATTTCATTTCACAGTTTACTAGTGATATCCAACATATTTCATTTCACAGGTTACTAGTGATATCCAACATATAACAGTTTACTAGTGATATTCAACATATTTCATTTCACAGTTTACTAGTGATATCCAACATATTTCATTTCACTGTTTACTAGTGATATCCAACATATTTCATTTCACAGTTTACTAGTGATATCCAACATATTTCATTTCACAGTTTACTAGTGATATCCAACATATTTCATTTCACAGTTTACTAGTGATATCCAACATATTTCATTTCCCAGTTTACTAGTGATATCCAACATATTTCATTTCACAGTTTACTAGTGATATCCAACATATTTCATTTCCCAGTTTACTAGTGATATCCAACATATTTCATTTCACAGTTTACTAGTGATATTCAACATATTTCATTTCACAGTTTACTAGTGATATCCAACATATTTCATTTCACAGTTTACTAGTGATATCCAACATATTTCATTTCACAGTTTACTAGTGATATCCAACATATTTCATTCCCCAGTTTACTAGTGATATCCAACATATTTCATTTCACAGTTTACTAGTGATATTCAACATATTTCATTTCACAGTTTACTAGTGATATCCAACATATTTCATTTCACAGTTTACTAGTGATATTCAACATATTTCATTTCACAGTTTACTAGTGATATCCAACATATTTCATTTCACAGTTTACTAGTGATATCCAACATATTTCATTTCACAGTTTACTAGTGATATCCAACAGATTTCATTTCACAGTTTACTAGTTATATCCAACATATTTTATTTCACAGTTTACTAGTGATATCCAACATATTTTATTTCACAGTTTACTAGTGATATCCAACATATTTCATTTCACAGTTTACTAGTGATATCCAACATATTTCATTTCACAGTTTACTAGTGATATCCAACATATTTCATTTCACAGTTTACTAGTGATATCCAACATATTTCATTTCACAGTTTACTAGTGATATCCAACATATTTCATTTCACAGTTTACTAGTGATATCCAACATATCACAGTTTACTAGTGATATCCAACATATTTCATTTCACAGTTTACTAGTGATATCCAACATATTTCATTTCACAGTTTACTAGTGATATCCAACATATTTCATTTCACAGTTTACTAGTGATATCCAACATATTTCATTTCACAGTTTACTAGTGATATCCAACATATTTCATTTCACAGTTTACTAGTGATATCCACCATATTTCATTTCACAGTTTACTAGTGATATCCAACATATTTCATTTCACAGTTTACTAGTGATATCCAACATATTTCATTTCCCAGTTTACTAGTGATATCCAACATATTTCATTTCACAGTTTACTAGTGATATTCAACATATTTCATTTCACAGTTTACTAGTGATATCCAACATATTTCATTTCACAGTTTACTAGTGATATCCAACATATTTCATTTCACAGTTTACTAGTGATATCCAACATATTTCATTTCACAGTTTACTAGTGATATTCAACATATTTCATTTCACAGTTTACTAGTGATATTCAACATATTTCATTTCACAGTTTACAAGTGATATCCAACATATTTCATTTCACAGTTTACTAGTGATATCCACCATATTTCATTTCACAGTTTACTAGTGATATCCAACATATTTCATTTCACAGTTTACTAGTGATATCCAACATATTTCATTTCCCAGTTTACTAGTGATATCCAACATATTTCATTTCACAGTTTACTAGTGATATTCAACATGTTTCATTTCACAGTTTACTAGTGATATCCAACATATTTCATTTCACAGTTTACTAGTGATATCCAACATATTTCATTTCCCAGTTTACTAGTGATATCCAACATATTTCATTTCCCAGTTTACTAGTGATATTCAACATATTTCATTTCCTAGTTTACTAGTGATATCCAACATATTTCATTTCCCAGTTTACTAGTGATATTCAACATATTTCATTGCACAGTTTACTAGTGATATCCAACATATTTAATTTCCCAGTTTACTAGTGATATTCAACATATTTCATTTCACAGTTTACTAGTGATATCCAACAGATTTCATTTCACAGTTAACTGGTGATATCCAACATATTTCATTGCACAGTTTACTAGTTATATCCAACATATTTTATTTCACAGTTTACTAGTGATATCCAACATATTTCATTTCCCAGTTTACTAGTGATATCCAACATATTTCATTTCACAGTTTACTAGTGATATCCAACATATTTCATTTCACAGTTTACTAGTGATATTCAACATATTTCATTTCCCAGTTTACAAGTGATATCCAACATATTTCATTTCACAGTTTACTAGTGATATCCAACATATTTCATTTCACAGTTTACTAGTGATATCCAACATATTTCATTTCACAGTTTACTAGTGATATCCAACGTATTTCTTTTCCCAGTTTACTAGTGATATCCAACATATTTCATTTCACAGTTTACTAGTGATTTCCAACATATTTCATTTCACAGTTTACTAGTGATATCCAACATATTTCATTTCACAGTTTACTAGTGATATCCAACATATTTCATTTCACAGTTTACTAGTGATATCCAACATATTTCATTTCACAGTTTACTAGTGATATCCAACATATTTCATTTCACAGTTTACTAGTGATATCCAACATATTTCATTTCACAGTTTACTAGTGATATCCAACATATCACAGTTTACTAGTGATATTCAACATATTTCATTTCACAGTTTACTAGTGATATCCAACATATTTCATTTCACTGTTTACTAGTGATATCCAACATATTTCATTTCACAGTTTACTAGTGATATCCAACATATTTCATTTCACAGTTTACTAGTGATATCCAACATATTTCATTTCACAGTTTACTAGTGATATCCAACATATTTCATTCCCCAGTTTACTAGTGATATCCAACATATTTCATTTCACAGTTTACTAGTGATATTCAACATATTTCATTTAACAGTTTACTAGTGATATCCAACATATTTCATTTCCCAGTTTACTAGTGATATTCAACATATTTCATTTCACAGTTTACTAGTGATATCCAACATATTTCATTTCACAGTTTACTAGTGATATCCAACATATTTAATTTCACAGTTTACTAGTGATATCCAACAGATTTCATTTCACAGTTTACTAGTGATATCCAACATATTTCATTTCACAGTTTACTAGTTATATCCAACATATTTTATTTCACAGTTTACTAGTGATATCCAACATATTTCATTTCACAGTTTACTAGTGATATCCAACATATTTCATTTCACAGTTTACTAGTGATATCCAACATATTTCATTTCACAGTTTACTAGTGATATCCAACATATTTCATTTCACAGTTTACTAGTGATATCCAACATATTTCATTTCACAGTTTACTAGTGATATCCAACATATCACAGTTTACTAGTGATATCCAACATATTTCATTTCACAGTTTACTAGTGATATCCAACATATTTCATTTCACAGTTTACTAGTGATATCCAACATATTTCATTTCACAGTTTACTAGTGATATCCAACATATTTCATTTCCCAGTTTACTAGTGATATCCAACATATTTCATTTCACAGTTTACTAGTGATATCCACCATATTTCATTTCACAGTTTACTAGTGATATCCAACATATTTCATTTCACAGTTTACTAGTGATATCCAACATATTTCATTTCCCAGTTTACTAGTGATATCCAACATATTTCATTTCACAGTTTACTAGTGATATCCAACATATTTCATTTCACAGTTTACTAGTGATATCCAACATATTTCATTTCACAGTTTACTAGTGATATCCAACATATTTCATTTCACAGTTTACTAGTGATATCCAACATATTTCATTTCACAGTTTACTAGTGATATCCAACATATTTCATATCACAGTTTACTAGTGATATCCAACATATTTCATTTCACAGTTTACTAGTGATATCCAACATATTTCATTTCACAGTTTACTATAGATATCCAACATATTTCATTTCACAGTTTACTAGTGATATTCAACATATTTCATTTCACAGTTTACTAGTGATATTCAACATATTTCATTTCACAGTTTACTAGTGATATCCAACATATTTCATTTCCCAGTTTACTAGTGATATCCAACATATTTCATTTCACAGTTTACTAGTGATATCCAACATATTTCATTTCCCAGTTTACTAGTGATATCCAACATATTTCATTTCACAGTTTACTAGTGATATTCAACATATTTCATTTCACAGTTTACTAGTGATATCCAACATATTTCATTTCACAGTTTACTAGTGATATCCAACATATTTCATTTCACAGTTTACTAGTGATATCCAACATATTTCATTCCCCAGTTTACTAGTGATATCCAACATATTTCATTTCACAGTTTACTAGTGATATTCAACATATTTCATTTCACAGTTTACTAGTGATATCCAACATATTTCATTTCACAGTTTACTAGTGATATTCAACATATTTCATTTCACAGTTTACTAGTGATATCCAACAGATTTCATTTCACAGTTTACTAGTGATATCCAACATATTTCATTTCACAGTTTACTAGTGATATCCAACATATCACAGTTTACTAGTGATATCCAACATATTTCATTTCACAGTTTACTAGTGATATCCAACATATTTCATTTCACAGTTTACTAGTGATATCCAACATATTTCATTTCACAGTTTACTAGTGATATCCAACATATTTCATTTCACAGTTTACTAGTGATATCCAACATATTTCATTTCACAGTTTACTAGTGATATCCACCATATTTCATTTCACAGTTTACTAGTGATATCCAACATATTTCATTTCACAGTTTACTAGTGATATCCAACATATTTCATTTCCCAGTTTACTAGTGATATCCAACATATTTCATTTCACAGTTTACTAGTGATATTCAACATATTTCATTTCACAGTTTACTAGTGATATCCAACATATTTCATTTCACAGTTTACTAGTGATATCCAACATATTTCATTTCACAGTTTACTAGTGATATCCAACATATTTCATTTCACAGTTTACTAGTGATATTCAACATATTTCATTTCACAGTTTACTAGTGATATTCAACATATTTCATTTCACAGTTTACAAGTGATATCCAACATATTTCATTTCACAGTTTACTAGTGATATCCACCATATTTCATTTCACAGTTTACTAGTGATATCCAACATATTTCATTTCACAGTTTACTAGTGATATCCAACATATTTCATTTCCCAGTTTACTAGTGATATCCAACATATTTCATTTCACAGTTTACTAGTGATATTCATCATGTTTCATTTCACAGTTTACTAGTGATATCCAACATATTTCATTTCACAGTTTACTAGTGATATCCAACATATTTCATTTCCCAGTTTACTAGTGATATCCAACATATTTCATTTCCCAGTTTACTAGTGATATTCAACATATTTCATTTCCTAGTTTACTAGTGATATCCAACATATTTCATTTCCCAGTTTACTAGTGATATTCAACATATTTCATTGCACAGTTTACTAGTGATATCCAACATATTTAATTTCCCAGTTTACTAGTGATATTCAACATATTTCATTTCACAGTTTACTAGTGATATCCAACAGATTTCATTTCACAGTTAACTGGTGATATCCAACATATTTCATTGCACAGTTTACTAGTTATATCCAACATATTTTATTTCACAGTTTACTAGTGATATCCAACATATTTCATTTCCCAGTTTACTAGTGATATCCAACATATTTCATTTCACAGTTTACTAGTGATATCCAACATATTTCATTTCACAGTTTACTAGTGATATTCAACATATTTCATTTCCCAGTTTACAAGTGATATCCAACATATTTCATTTCACAGTTTACTAGTGATATCCAACATATTTCATTTCACAGTTAACTAGTGATATCCAACATATTTCATTTCACAGTTTACTAGTGATATCCAACGTATTTCTTTTCCCAGTTTACTAGTGATATCCAACATATTTCATTTCACAGTTTACTAGTGATTTCCAACATATTTCATTTCACAGTTTACTAGTGATATCCAACATATTTCATTTCACAGTTTACTAGTGATATCCAACATATTTCATTTCACAGTTTACTAGTGATATCCAACATATTTCATTTCACAGTTTACTAGTGATATCCAACATATTTCATTTCACAGTTTACTAGTGATATCCAACATATTTCATTTCACAGTTTACTAGTGATATCCAACATATCACAGTTTACTAGTGATATTCAACATATTTCATTTCACAGTTTACTAGTGATATCCAACATATTTCATTTCACTGTTTACTAGTGATATCCAACATATTTCATTTCACAGTTTACTAGTGATATCCAACATATTTCATTTCACAGTTTACTAGTGATATCCAACATATTTCATTTCACAGTTTACTAGTGATATCCAACATATTTCATTCCCCAGTTTACTAGTGATATCCAACATATTTCATTTCACAGTTTACTAGTGATATTCAACATATTTCATTTAACAGTTTACTAGTGATATCCAACATATTTCATTTCCCAGTTTACTAGTGATATTCAACATATTTCATTTCACAGTTTACTAGTGATATCCAACATATTTCATTTCACAGTTTACTAGTGATATCCAACATATTTAATTTCACAGTTTACTAGTGATATCCAACAGATTTCATTTCACAGTTTACTAGTGATATCCAACATATTTCATTTCACAGTTTACTAGTTATATCCAACATATTTTATTTCACAGTTTACTAGTGATATCCAACATATTTCATTTCACAGTTTACTAGTGATATCCAACATATTTCATTTCACAGTTTACTAGTGATATCCAACATATTTCATTTCACAGTTTACTAGTGATATCCAACATATTTCATTTCACAGTTTACTAGTGATATCCAACATATTTCATTTTACAGTTTACTAGTGATATCCAACATATCACAGTTTACTAGTGATATCCAACATATTTCATTTCACAGTTTACTAGTGATATCCAACATATTTCATTTCACAGTTTACTAGTGATATCCAACATATTTCATTTCACAGTTTACTAGTGATATCCAACATATTTCATTTCCCAGTTTACTAGTGATATCCAACATATTTCATTTCACAGTTTACTAGTGATATCCACCATATTTCATTTCACAGTTTACTAGTGATATCCAACATATTTCATTTCACAGTTTACTAGTGATATCCAACATATTTCATTTCCCAGTTTACTAGTGATATCCAACATATTTCATTTCACAGTTTACTAGTGATATCCAACATATTTCATTTCACAGTTTACTAGTGATATCCAACATATTTCATTTCACAGTTTACTAGTGATATCCAACATATTTCATTTCACAGTTTACTAGTGATATCCAACATATTTCATTTCACAGTTTACTAGTGATATCCAACATATTTCATATCACAGTTTACTAGTGATATCCAACATATTTCATTTCACAGTTTACTAGTGATATCCAACATATTTCATTTCACAGTTTACTATAGATATCCAACATATTTCATTTCACAGTTTACTAGTGATATTCAACATATTTCATTTCACAGTTTACTAGTGATATTCAACATATTTCATTTCACAGTTTACTAGTGATATCCAACATATTTCATTTCCCAGTTTACTAGTGATATCCAACATATTTCATTTCACAGTTTACTAGTGATATCCAACATATTTCATTTCCCAGTTTACTAGTGATATCCAACATATTTCATTTCACAGTTTACTAGTGATATTCAACATATTTCATTTCACAGTTTACTAGTGATATCCAACATATTTCATTTCACAGTTTACTAGTGATATCCAACATATTTCATTTCACAGTTTACTAGTGATATTCAACATATTTCATTTCACAGTTTACTAGTGATATTCAACATATTTCATTTCACAGTTTACAAGTGATATCCAACATATTTCATTTCACAGTTTACTAGTGATATCCACCATATTTCATTTCACAGTTTACTAGTGATATCCAACATATTTCATTTCACAGTTTACTAGTGATATCCAACATATTTCATTTCCCAGTTTACTAGTGATATCCAACATATTTCATTTCACAGTTTACTAGTGATATTCAACATGTTTCATTTCACAGTTTACTAGTGATATCCAACATATTTCATTTCACAGTTTACTAGTGATATCCAACATATTTCATTTCCCAGTTTACTAGTGATATCCAACATATTTCATTTCCCAGTTTACTAGTGATATTCAACATATTTCATTTCCTAGTTTACTAGTGATATCCAACATATTTCATTTCCCAGTTTACTAGTGATATTCAACATATTTCATTGCACAGTTTACTAGTGATATCCAACATATTTAATTTCCCAGTTTACTAGTGATATTCAACATATTTCATTTCACAGTTTACTAGTGATATCCAACAGATTTCATTTCACAGTTAACTGGTGATATCCAACATATTTCATTGCACAGTTTACTAGTTATATCCAACATATTTTATTTCACAGTTTACTAGTGATATCCAACATATTTCATTTCCCAGTTTACTAGTGATATCCAACATATTTCATTTCACAGTTTACTAGTGATATCCAACATATTTCATTTCACAGTTTACTAGTGATATTCAACATATTTCATTTCCCAGTTTACAAGTGATATCCAACATATTTCATTTCACAGTTTACTAGTGATATCCAACATATTTCATTTCACAGTTTACTAGTGATATCCAACATATTTCATTTCACAGTTTACTAGTGATATCCAACGTATTTCTTTTCCCAGTTTACTAGTGATATCCAACATATTTCATTTCACAGTTTACTAGTGATTTCCAACATATTTCATTTCACAGTTTACTAGTGATATCCAACATATTTCATTTCACAGTTTACTAGTGATATCCAACATATTTCATTTCACAGTTTACTAGTGATATCCAACATATTTCATTTCACAGTTTACTAGTGATATCCAACATATTTCATTTCACAGTTTACTAGTGATATCCAACATATTTCATTTCACAGTTTACTAGTGATATCCAACATATCACAGTTTACTAGTGATATTCAACATATTTCATTTCACAGTTTACTAGTGATATCCAACATATTTCATTTCACTGTTTACTAGTGATATCCAACATATTTCATTTCACAGTTTACTAGTGATATCCAACATATTTCATTTCACAGTTTACTAGTGATATCCAACATATTTCATTTCACAGTTTACTAGTGATATCCAACATATTTCATTCCCCAGTTTACTAGTGATATCCAACATATTTCATTTCACAGTTTACTAGTGATATTCAACATATTTCATTTAACAGTTTACTAGTGATATCCAACATATTTCATTTCCCAGTTTACTAGTGATATTCAACATATTTCATTTCACAGTTTACTAGTGATATCCAACATATTTCATTTCACAGTTTACTAGTGATATCCAACATATTTAATTTCACAGTTTACTAGTGATATCCAACAGATTTCATTTCACAGTTTACTAGTGATATCCAACATATTTCATTTCACAGTTTACTAGTTATATCCAACATATTTTATTTCACAGTTTACTAGTGATATCCAACATATTTCATTTCACAGTTTACTAGTGATATCCAACATATTTCATTTCACAGTTTACTAGTGATATCCAACATATTTCATTTCACAGTTTACTAGTGATATCCAACATATTTCATTTCACAGTTTACTAGTGATATCCAACATATTTCATTTCACAGTTTACTAGTGATATCCAACATATCACAGTTTACTAGTGATATCCAACATATTTCATTTCACAGTTTACTAGTGATATCCAACATATTTCATTTCACAGTTTACTAGTGATATCCAACATATTTCATTTCACAGTTTACTAGTGATATCCAACATATTTCATTTCCCAGTTTACTAGTGATATCCAACATATTTCATTTCACAGTTTACTAGTGATATCCACCATATTTCATTTCACAGTTTACTAGTGATATCCAACATATTTCATTTCACAGTTTACTAGTGATATCCAACATATTTCATTTCCCAGTTTACTAGTGATATCCAACATATTTCATTTCACAGTTTACTAGTGATATCCAACATATTTCATTTCACAGTTTACTAGTGATATCCAACATATTTCATTTCACAGTTTACTAGTGATATCCAACATATTTCATTTCACAGTTTACTAGTGATATCCAACATATTTCATTTCACAGTTTACTAGTGATATCCAACATATTTCATATCACAGTTTACTAGTGATATCCAACATATTTCATTTCACAGTTTACTAGTGATATCCAACATATTTCATTTCACAGTTTACTATAGATATCCAACATATTTCATTTCACAGTTTACTAGTGATATTCAACATATTTCATTTCACAGTTTACTAGTGATATTCAACATATTTCATTTCACAGTTTACTAGTGATATCCAACATATTTCATTTCCCAGTTTACTAGTGATATCCAACATATTTCATTTCACAGTTTACTAGTGATATCCAACATATTTCATTTCCCAGTTTACTAGTGATATCCAACATATTTCATTTCACAGTTTACTAGTGATATTCAACATATTTCATTTCACAGTTTACTAGTGATATCCAACATATTTCATTTCACAGTTTACTAGTGATATCCAACATATTTCATTTCACAGTTTACTAGTGATATCCAACATATTTCATTCCCCAGTTTACTAGTGATATCCAACATATTTCATTTCACAGTTTACTAGTGATATTCAACATATTTCATTTCACAGTTTACTAGTGATATCCAACATATTTCATTTCACAGTTTACTAGTGATATTCAACATATTTCATTTCACAGTTTACTAGTGATATCCAACAGATTTCATTTCACAGTTTACTAGTGATATCCAACATATTTCATTTCACAGTTTACTAGTGATATCCAACAGATTTCATTTCACAGTTTACTAGTGATATCCAACATATTTCATTTCACAGTTTACTAGTTATATCCAACATATTTTATTTCACAGTTTACTAGTGATATCCAACATATTTCATTTCACAGTTTACTAGTGATATCCAACATATTTCATTTCACAGTTTACTAGTGATATCCAACATATTTCATTTCACAGTTTACTAGTGATATTCAACATATTTCATTTCACAGTTTACTAGTGATATCCAACATATTTCATTTCACAGTTTACTAGTGATATCCAACATATCACAGTTTACTAGTGATATCCAACATATTTCATTTCACAGTTTACTAGTGATATCCAACATATTTCATTTCACAGTTTACTAGTGATATCCAACATATTTCATTTCACAGTTTACTAGTGATATCCAACATATTTCATTTCCCAGTTTACTAGTGATATCCAACATATTTCATTTCACAGTTTACTAGTGATATCCACCATATTTCATTTCACAGTTTACTAGTGATATCCAACATATTTCATTTCACAGTTTACTAGTGATATCCAACATATTTCATTTCCCAGTTTACTAGTGATATCCAACATATTTCATTTCACAGTTTACTAGTGATATTCAACATATTTCATTTCACAGTTTACTAGTGATATCCAACATATTTCATTTCACAGTTTACTAGTGATATCCAACATATTTCATTTCACAGTTTACTAGTGATATCCAACATATTTCATTTCACAGTTTACTAGTGATATTCAACATATTTCATTTCACAGTTTACTAGTTATATTCAACATATTTCATTTCACAGTTTACTAGTGATATCCAACATATTTCATTTCACAGTTTACTAGTGATATCCACCATATTTCATTTCACAGTTTACTAGTGATATCCAACATATTTCATTTCACAGTTTACTAGTGATATCCAACATATTTCATTTCCCAGTTTACTAGTGATATCCAACATATTTCATTTCACAGTTTACTAGTGATATTCAACATATTTCATTTCACAGTTTACTAGTGATATCCAACATATTTCATTTCACAGTTTACTAGTGATATCCAACATATTTCATTTCCCAGTTTACTAGTGATATCCAACATATTTCATTTCCCAGTTTACTAGTGATATTCAACATATTTCATTTCCTAGTTTACTAGTGATATCCAACATATTTCATTTCCCAGTTTACTAGTGATATTCAACATATTTCATTGCACAGTTTACTAGTGATATCCAACATATTTAATTTCCCAGTTTACTAGTGATATTCAACATATTTCATTTCACAGTTTACTAGTGATATCCAACAGATTTCATTTCACAGTTAACTGGTGATATCCAACATATTTCATTGCACAGTTTACTAGTTATATCCAACATATTTTATTTCACAGTTTACTAGTGATATCCAACATATTTCATTTCCCAGTTTACTAGTGATATCCAACATATTTCATTTCACAGTTTACTAGTGATATCCAACATATTTCATTTCACAGTTTACTAGTGATATTCAACATATTTCATTTCCCAGTTTACAAGTGATATCCAACATATTTCATTTCACAGTTTACTAGTGATATCCAACATATTTCATTTCACAGTTTACTAGTGATATCCAACATATTTCATTTCACAGTTTACTAGTGATATCCAACGTATTTCTTTTCCCAGTTTACTAGTGATATCCAACATATTTCATTTCACAGTTTACTAGTGATTTCCAACATATTTCATTTCACAGTTTACTAGTGATATCCAACATATTTCATTTCACAGTTTACTAGTGATATCCAACATATTTCATTTCACAGTTTACTAGTGATATCCAACATATTTCATTTCACAGTTTACTAGTGATATCCAACATATTTCATTTCACAGTTTACTAGTGATATCCAACATATTTCATTTCACAGTTTACTAGTGATATCCAACATATCACAGTTTACTAGTGATATTCAACATATTTCATTTCACAGTTTACTAGTGATATCCAACATATTTCATTTCACTGTTTACTAGTGATATCCAACATATTTCATTTCACAGTTTACTAGTGATATCCAACATATTTCATTTCACAGTTTACTAGTGATATCCAACATATTTCATTTCCCAGTTTACTAGTGATATCCAACATATTTCATTTCCCAGTTTACTAGTGATATTCAACATATTTCATTTCCTAGTTTACTAGTGATATCCAACATATTTCATTTCCCAGTTTACTAGTGATATTCAACATATTTCATTGCACAGTTTACTAGTGATATCCAACATATTTAATTTCCCAGTTTACTAGTGATATTCAACATATTTCATTTCACAGTTTACTAGTGATATCCAACAGATTTCATTTCACAGTTAACTGGTGATATCCAACATATTTCATTGCACAGTTTACTAGTTATATCCAACATATTTTATTTCACAGTTTACTAGTGATATCCAACATATTTCATTTCCCAGTTTACTAGTGATATCCAACATATTTCATTTCACAGTTTACTAGTGATATCCAACATATTTCATTTCACAGTTTACTAGTGATATTCAACATATTTCATTTCCCAGTTTACAAGTGATATCCAACATATTTCATTTCACAGTTTACTAGTGATATCCAACATATTTCATTTCACAGTTTACTAGTGATATCCAACATATTTCATTTCACAGTTTACTAGTGATATCCAACGTATTTCTTTTCCCAGTTTACTAGTGATATCCAACATATTTCATTTCACAGTTTACTAGTGATTTCCAACATATTTCATTTCACAGTTTACTAGTGATATCCAACATATTTCATTTCACAGTTTACTAGTGATATCCAACATATTTCATTTCACAGTTTACTAGTGATATCCAACATATTTCATTTCACAGTTTACTAGTGATATCCAACATATTTCATTTCACAGTTTACTAGTGATATCCAACATATTTCATTTCACAGTTTACTAGTGATATCCAACATATCACAGTTTACTAGTGATATTCAACATATTTCATTTCACAGTTTACTAGTGATATCCAACATATTTCATTTCACTGTTTACTAGTGATATCCAACATATTTCATTTCACAGTTTACTAGTGATATCCAACATATTTCATTTCACAGTTTACTAGTGATATCCAACATATTTCATTTCACAGTTTACTAGTGATATCCAACATATTTCATTTCCCAGTTTACTAGTGATATCCAACATATTTCATTTCACAGTTTACTAGTGATATTCAACATATTTCATTTAACAGTTTACTAGTGATATCCAACATATTTCATTTCCCAGTTTACTAGTGATATTCAACATATTTCATTTCACAGTTTACTAGTGATATCCAACATATTTCATTTCACAGTTTACTAGTGATATCCAACATATTTCATTTCACAGTTTACTAGTGATATCCAACAGATTTCATTTCACAGTTTACTAGTGATATCCAACATATTTCATTTCACAGTTTACTAGTTATATCCAACATATTTTATTTCACAGTTTACTAGTGATATCCAACATATTTCATTTCACAGTTTACTAGTGATATCCAACATATTTCATTTCCCAGTTTACTAGTGATATCCAACATATTTCATTTCACAGTTTACTAGTGATATTCAACATATTTCATTTCACAGTTTACTAGTGATATCCAACATATTTCATTTCACAGTTTACTAGCGATATCCAACATATTTCATTTCACAGTTTACTAGTGATATCCAACATATTTCATTCCCCAGTTTACTAGTGATATCCAACATATTTCATTTCACAGTTTACTAGTGATATTCAACATATTTCATTTCACAGTTTACTAGTGATATCCAACATATTTCATTTCCCAGTTTACTAGTGATATTCAACATATTTCATTTCACAGTTTACTAGTGATATCCAACATATTTCATTTCACAGTTTACTAGTGATATCCAACATATTTCATTTCACAGTTTACTAGTGATATCCAACAGATTTCATTTCACAGTTTACTAGTGATATCCAACATATTTCATTTCACAGTTTACTAGTTATATCCAACATATTTTATTTCACAGTTTACTAGTGATATCCAACATATTTCATTTCACAGTTTACTAGTGATATCCAACATATTTCATTTCACAGTTTACTAGTGATATCCAACATATTTCATTTCACAGTTTACTAGTGATATCCAACATATTTCATTTCACAGTTTACTAGTGATATCCAACATATTTCATTTCACAGTTTACTAGTGATATCCAACATATCACAGTTTACTAGTGATATCCAACATATTTCATTTCACAGTTTACTAGTGATATCCAACATATTTCATTTCACAGTTTACTAGTGATATCCAACATATTTCATTTCACAGTTTACTAGTTATATCCAACATATTTCATTTCCCAGTTTACTAGTGATATCCAACATATTTCATTTCACAGTTTACTAGTGATATCCACCATATTTCATTTCACAGTTTACTAGTGATATCCAACATATTTCATTTCACAGTTTACTAGTGATATCCAACATATTTCATTTCCCAGTTTACTAGTGATATCCAACATATTTCATTTCACAGTTTACTAGTGATATTCAACATATTTCATTTCACAGTTTACTAGTGATATCCAACATATTTCATTTCACAGTTTACTAGTGATATCCAACATATTTCATTTCACAGTTTACTAGTGATATCCAACATATTTCATTTCACAGTTTACTAGTGATATCCAACATATTTCATTTCACAGGTTACTAGTGATATCCAACATATAACAGTTTACTAGTGATATTCAACATATTTCATTTCACAGTTTACTAGTGATATCCAACATATTTCATTTCACTGTTTACTAGTGATATCCAACATATTTCATTTCACAGTTTACTAGTGATATCCAACATATTTCATTTCACAGTTTACTAGTGATATCCAACATATTTCATTTCACAGTTTACTAGTGATATCCAACATATTTCATTTCCCAGTTTACTAGTGATATCCAACATATTTCATTTCACAGTTTACTAGTGATATCCAACATATTTCATTTCCCAGTTTACTAGTGATATCCAACATATTTCATTTCACAGTTTACTAGTGATATTCAACATATTTCATTTCACAGTTTACTAGTGATATCCAACATATTTCATTTCACAGTTTACTAGTGATATCCAACATATTTCATTTCACAGTTTACTAGTGATATCCAACATATTTCATTCCCCAGTTTACTAGTGATATCCAACATATTTCATTTCACAGTTTACTAGTGATATTCAACATATTTCATTTCACAGTTTACTAGTGATATCCAACATATTTCATTTCACAGTTTACTAGTGATATTCAACATATTTCATTTCACAGTTTACTAGTGATATCCAACATATTTCATTTCACAGTTTACTAGTGATATCCAACATATTTCATTTCACAGTTTACTAGTGATATCCAACAGATTTCATTTCACAGTTTACTAGTTATATCCAACATATTTTATTTCACAGTTTACTAGTGATATCCAACATATTTTATTTCACAGTTTACTAGTGATATCCAACATATTTCATTTCACAGTTTACTAGTGATATCCAACATATTTCATTTCACAGTTTACTAGTGATATCCAACATATTTCATTTCACAGTTTACTAGTGATATCCAACATATTTCATTTCACAGTTTACTAGTGATATCCAACATATTTCATTTCACAGTTTACTAGTGATATCCAACATATCACAGTTTACTAGTGATATCCAACATATTTCATTTCACAGTTTACTAGTGATATCCAACATATTTCATTTCACAGTTTACTAGTGATATCCAACATATTTCATTTCACAGTTTACTAGTGATATCCAACATATTTCATTTCCCAGTTTACTAGTGATATCCAACATATTTCATTTCACAGTTTACTAGTGATATCCACCATATTTCATTTCACAGTTTACTAGTGATATCCAACATATTTCATTTCACAGTTTACTAGTGATATCCAACATATTTCATTTCCCAGTTTACTAGTGATATCCAACATATTTCATTTCACAGTTTACTAGTGATATTCAACATATTTCATTTCACAGTTTACTAGTGATATCCAACATATTTCATTTCACAGTTTACTAGTGATATCCAACATATTTCATTTCACAGTTTACTAGTGATATCCAACATATTTCATTTCACAGTTTACTAGTGATATTCAACATATTTCATTTCACAGTTTACTAGTGATATTCAACATATTTCATTTCACAGTTTACTAGTGATATCCAACATATTTCATTTCACAGTTTACTAGTGATATCCACCATATTTCATTTCACAGTTTACTAGTGATATCCAACATATTTCATTTCACAGTTTACTAGTGATATCCAACATATTTCATTTCCCAGTTTACTAGTGATATCCAACATATTTCATTTCACAGTTTACTAGTGATATTCAACATATTTCATTTCACAGTTTACTAGTGATATCCATCATATTTCATTTCACAGTTTACTAGTGATATCCAACATATTTCATTTCCCAGTTTACTAGTGATATCCAACATATTTCATTTCCCAGTTTACTAGTGATATTCAACATATTTCATTTCCTAGTTTACTAGTGATATCCAACATATTTCATTTCCCAGTTTACTAGTGATATTCAACATATTTCATTGCACAGTTTACTAGTGATATCCAACATATTTAATTTCCCAGTTTACTAGTGATATTCAACATATTTCATTTCACAGTTTACTAGTGATATCCAACAGATTTCATTTCACAGTTAACTGGTGATATCCAACATATTTCATTGCACAGTTTACTAGTTATATCCAACATATTTTTTTTCACAGTTTACTAGTGATATCCAACATATTTCATTTCCCAGTTTACTAGTGATATCCAACATATTTCATTTCACAGTTTACTAGTGATATCCAACATATTTCATTTCACAGTTTACTAGTGATATTCAACATATTTCATTTCCCAGTTTACAAGTGATATCCAACATATTTCATTTCACAGTTTACTAGTGATATCCAACATATTTCATTTCACAGTTTACTAGTGATATCCAACATATTTCATTTCACAGTTTACTAGTGATATCCAACGTATTTCTTTTCCCAGTTTACTAGTGATATCCAACATATTTCATTTCACAGTTTACTAGTGATTTCCAACATATTTCATTTCACAGTTTACTAGTGATATCCAACATATTTCATTTCACAGTTTACTAGTGATATCCAACATATTTCATTTCACAGTTTACTAGTGATATCCAACATATTTCATTTCACAGTTTACTAGTGATATCCAACATATTTCATTTCACAGTTTACTAGTGATATCCAACATATTTCATTTCACAGTTTACTAGTGATATCCAACATATCACAGTTTACTAGTGATATTCAACATATTTCATTTCACAGTTTACTAGTGATATCCAACATATTTCATTTCACTGTTTACTAGTGATATCCAACATATTTCATTTCACAGTTTACTAGTGATATCCAACATATTTCATTTCACAGTTTACTAGTGATATCCAACATATTTCATTTCACAGTTTACTAGTGATATCCAACATATTTCATTCCCCAGTTTACTAGTGATATCCAACATATTTCATTTCACAGTTTACTAGTGATATTCAACATATTTCATTTAACAGTTTACTAGTGATATCCAACATATTTCATTTCCCAGTTTACTAGTGATATTCAACATATTTCATTTCACAGTTTACTAGTGATATCCAACATATTTCATTTCACAGTTTACTAGTGATATCCAACATATTTCATTTCACAGTTTACTAGTGATATCCAACAGATTTCATTTCACAGTTTACTAGTGATATCCAACATATTTCATTTCACAGTTTACTAGTTATATCCAACATATTTTATTTCACAGTTTACTAGTGATATCCAACATATTTCATTTCACAGTTTACTAGTGATATCCAACATATTTCATTTCACAGTTTACTAGTGATATCCAACATATTTCATTTCACAGTTTACTAGTGATATCCAACATATTTCATTTCACAGTTTACTAGTGATATCCAACATATTTCATTTCACAGTTTACTAGTGATATCCAACATATCACAGTTTACTAGTGATATCCAACATATTTCATTTCACAGTTTACTAGTGATATCCAACATATTTCATTTCACAGTTTACTAGTGATATCCAACATATTTCATTTCACAGTTTACTAGTGATATCCAACATATTTCATTTCCCAGTTTACTAGTGATATCCAACATATTTCATTTCACAGTTTACTAGTGATATCCACCATATTTCATTTCACAGTTTACTAGTGATATCCAACATATTTCATTTCACAGTTTACTAGTGATATCCAACATATTTCATTTCCCAGTTTACTAGTGATATCCAACATATTTCATTTCACAGTTTACTAGTGATATCCAACATATTTCATTTCACAGTTTACTAGTGATATCCAACATATTTCATTTCACAGTTTACTAGTGATATCCAACATATTTCATTTCACAGTTTACTAGTGATATCCAACATATTTCATTTCACAGTTTACTAGTGATATCCAACATATTTCATATCACAGTTTACTAGTGATATCCAACATATTTCATTTCACAGTTTACTAGTGATATCCAACATATTTCATTTCACAGTTTACTAGTGATATCCAACATATTTCATTTCACAGTTTACTAGTAATATTCAACATATTTCATTTCACAGTTTACTAGTGATATTCAACATATTTCATTTCACAGTTTACTAGTGATATCCAACATATTTCATTTCCCAGTTTACTAGTGATATCCAACATATTTCATTTCACAGTTTACTAGTGATATCCAACATATTTCATTTCCCAGTTTACTAGTGATATCCAACATATTTCATTTCACAGTTTACTAGTGATATTCAACATATTTCATTTCACAGTTTACTAGTGATATCCAACATATTTCATTTCACAGTTTACTAGTGATATCCAACATATTTCATTTCACAGTTTACTAGTGATATCCAACATATTTCATTCCCCAGTTTACTAGTGATATCCAACATATTTCATTTCACAGTTTACTAGTGATATTCAACATATTTCATTTCACAGTTTACTAGTGATATCCAACATATTTCATTTCACAGTTTACTAGTGATATTCAACATATTTCATTTCACAGTTTACTAGTGATATCCAACATATTTCATTTCACAGTTTACTAGTGATATCCAACATATTTCATTTCACAGTTTACTAGTGATATCCAACAGATTTCATTTCACAGTTTACTAGTGATATCCAACATATTTCATTTCACAGTTTACTAGTTATATCCAACATATTTTATTTCACAGTTTACTAGTGATATCCAACATATTTCATTTCACAGTTTACTAGTGATATCCAACATATTTCATTTCACAGTTTACTAGTGATATCCAACATATTTCATTTCACAGTTTACTAGTGATATTCAACATATTTCATTTCACAGTTTACTAGTGATATCCAACATATTTCATTTCACAGTTTACTAGTGATATCCAACATATCACAGTTTACTAGTGATATCCAACATATTTCATTTCACAGTTTACTAGTGATATCCAACATATTTCATTTCACAGTTTACTAGTGATATCCAACATATTTCATTTCACAGTTTACTAGTGATATCCAACATATTTCATTTCCCAGTTTACTAGTGATATCCAACATATTTCATTTCACAGTTTACTAGTGATATCCACCATATTTCATTTCACAGTTTACTAGTGATATCCAACATATTTCATTTCACAGTTTACTAGTGATATCCAACATATTTCATTTCCCAGTTTACTAGTGATATCCAACATATTTCATTTCACAGTTTACTAGTGATATTCAACATATTTCATTTCACAGTTTACTAGTGATATCCAACATATTTCATTTCACAGTTTACTAGTGATATCCAACATATTTCATTTCACAGTTTACTAGTGATATCCAACATATTTCATTTCACAGTTTACTAGTGATATTCAACATATTTCATTTCACAGTTTACTAGTTATATTCAACATATTTCATTTCACAGTTTACTAGTGATATCCAACATATTTCATTTCACAGTTTACTAGTGATATCCACCATATTTCATTTCACAGTTTACTAGTGATATCCAACATATTTCATTTCACAGTTTACTAGTGATATCCAACATATTTCATTTCCCAGTTTACTAGTGATATCCAACATATTTCATTTCACAGTTTACTAGTGATATTCAACATATTTCATTTCACAGTTTACTAGTGATATCCAACATATTTCATTTCACAGTTTACTAGTGATATCCAACATATTTCATTTCCCAGTTTACTAGTGATATCCAACATATTTCATTTCCCAGTTTACTAGTGATATTCAACATATTTCATTTCCTAGTTTACTAGTGATATCCAACATATTTCATTTCCCAGTTTACTAGTGATATTCAACATATTTCATTGCACAGTTTACTAGTGATATCCAACATATTTAATTTCCCAGTTTACTAGTGATATTCAACATATTTCATTTCACAGTTTACTAGTGATATCCAACAGATTTCATTTCACAGTTAACTGGTGATATCCAACATATTTCATTGCACAGTTTACTAGTTATATCCAACATATTTTATTTCACAGTTTACTAGTGATATCCAACATATTTCATTTCCCAGTTTACTAGTGATATCCAACATATTTCATTTCACAGTTTACTAGTGATATCCAACATATTTCATTTCACAGTTTACTAGTGATATTCAACATATTTCATTTCCCAGTTTACAAGTGATATCCAACATATTTCATTTCACAGTTTACTAGTGATATCCAACATATTTCATTTCACAGTTTACTAGTGATATCCAACATATTTCATTTCACAGTTTACTAGTGATATCCAACGTATTTCTTTTCCCAGTTTACTAGTGATATCCAACATATTTCATTTCACAGTTTACTAGTGATTTCCAACATATTTCATTTCACAGTTTACTAGTGATATCCAACATATTTCATTTCACAGTTTACTAGTGATATCCAACATATTTCATTTCACAGTTTACTAGTGATATCCAACATATTTCATTTCACAGTTTACTAGTGATATCCAACATATTTCATTTCACAGTTTACTAGTGATATCCAACATATTTCATTTCACAGTTTACTAGTGATATCCAACATATCACAGTTTACTAGTGATATTCAACATATTTCATTTCACAGTTTACTAGTGATATCCAACATATTTCATTTCACTGTTTACTAGTGATATCCAACATATTTCATTTCACAGTTTACTAGTGATATCCAACATATTTCATTTCACAGTTTACTAGTGATATCCAACATATTTCATTTCACAGTTTACTAGTGATATCCAACATATTTCATTTCCCAGTTTACTAGTGATATCCAACATATTTCATTTCACAGTTTACTAGTGATATTCAACATATTTCATTTAACAGTTTACTAGTGATATCCAACATATTTCATTTCCCAGTTTACTAGTGATATTCAACATATTTCATTTCACAGTTTACTAGTGATATCCAACATATTTCATTTCACAGTTTACTAGTGATATCCAACATATTTCATTTCACAGTTTACTAGTGATATCCAACAGATTTCATTTCACAGTTTACTAGTGATATCCAACATATTTCATTTCACAGTTTACTAGTTATATCCAACATATTTTATTTCACAGTTTACTAGTGATATCCAACATATTTCATTTCACAGTTTACTAGTGATATCCAACATATTTCATTTCCCAGTTTACTAGTGATATCCAACATATTTCATTTCACAGTTTACTAGTGATATTCAACATATTTCATTTCACAGTTTACTAGTGATATCCAACATATTTCATTTCACAGTTTACTAGCGATATCCAACATATTTCATTTCACAGTTTACTAGTGATATCCAACATATTTCATTCCCCAGTTTACTAGTGATATCCAACATATTTCATTTCACAGTTTACTAGTGATATTCAACATATTTCATTTCACAGTTTACTAGTGATATCCAACATATTTCATTTCCCAGTTTACTAGTGATATTCAACATATTTCATTTCACAGTTTACTAGTGATATCCAACATATTTCATTTCACAGTTTACTAGTGATATCCAACATATTTCATTTCACAGTTTACTAGTGATATCCAACAGATTTCATTTCACAGTTTACTAGTGATATCCAACATATTTCATTTCACAGTTTACTAGTTATATCCAACATATTTTATTTCACAGTTTACTAGTGATATCCAACATATTTCATTTCACAGTTTACTAGTGATATCCAACATATTTCATTTCACAGTTTACTAGTGATATCCAACATATTTCATTTCACAGTTTACTAGTGATATCCAACATATTTCATTTCACAGTTTACTAGTGATATCCAACATATTTCATTTCACAGTTTACTAGTGATATCCAACATATCACAGTTTACTAGTGATATCCAACATATTTCATTTCACAGTTTACTAGTGATATCCAACATATTTCATTTCACAGTTTACTAGTGATATCCAACATATTTCATTTCACAGTTTACTAGTGATATCCAACATATTTCATTTCCCAGTTTACTAGTGATATCCAACATATTTCATTTCACAGTTTACTAGTGATATCCACCATATTTCATTTCACAGTTTACTAGTGATATCCAACATATTTCATTTCACAGTTTACTAGTGATATCCAACATATTTCATTTCCCAGTTTACTAGTGATATCCAACATATTTCATTTCACAGTTTACTAGTGATATTCAACATATTTCATTTCACAGTTTACTAGTGATATCCAACATATTTCATTTCACAGTTTACTAGTGATATCCAACATATTTCATTTCACAGTTTACTAGTGATATCCAACATATTTCATTTCACAGTTTACTAGTGATATCCAACATATTTCATTTCACAGGTTACTAGTGATATCCAACATATAACAGTTTACTAGTGATATTCAACATATTTCATTTCACAGTTTACTAGTGATATCCAACATATTTCATTTCACTGTTTACTAGTGATATCCAACATATTTCATTTCACAGTTTACTAGTGATATCCAACATATTTCATTTCACAGTTTACTAGTGATATCCAACATATTTCATTTCACAGTTTACTAGTGATATCCAACATATTTCATTTCCCAGTTTACTAGTGATATCCAACATATTTCATTTCACAGTTTACTAGTGATATCCAACATATTTCATTTCCCAGTTTACTAGTGATATCCAACATATTTCATTTCACAGTTTACTAGTGATATTCAACATATTTCATTTCACAGTTTACTAGTGATATCCAACATATTTCATTTCACAGTTTACTAGTGATATCCAACATATTTCATTTCACAGTTTACTAGTGATATCCAACATATTTCATTCCCCAGTTTACTAGTGATATCCAACATATTTCATTTCACAGTTTACTAGTGATATTCAACATATTTCATTTCACAGTTTACTAGTGATATCCAACATATTTCATTTCACAGTTTACTAGTGATATTCAACATATTTCATTTCACAGTTTACTAGTGATATCCAACATATTTCATTTCACAGTTTACTAGTGATATCCAACATATTTCATTTCACAGTTTACTAGTGATATCCAACAGATTTCATTTCACAGTTTACTAGTGATATCCAACATATTTCATTTCACAGTTTACTAGTTATATCCAACATATTTTATTTCACAGTTTACTAGTGATATCCAACATATTTCATTTCACAGTTTACTAGTGATATCCAACATATTTCATTTCACAGTTTACTAGTGATATCCAACATATTTCATTTCACAGTTTACTAGTGATATCCAACATATTTCATTTCACAGTTTACTAGTGATATCCAACATATTTCATTTCACAGTTTACTAGTGATATCCAACATATCACAGTTTACTAGTGATATCCAACATATTTCATTTCACAGTTTACTAGTGATATCCAACATATTTCATTTCACAGTTTACTAGTGATATCCAACATATTTCATTTCACAGTTTACTAGTGATATCCAACATATTTCATTTCCCAGTTTACTAGTGATATCCAACATATTTCATTTCACAGTTTACTAGTGATATCCACCATATTTCATTTCACAGTTTACTAGTGATATCCAACATATTTCATTTCACAGTTTACTAGTGATATCCAACATATTTCATTTCCCAGTTTACTAGTGATATCCAACATATTTCATTTCACAGTTTACTAGTGATATTCAACATATTTCATTTCACAGTTTACTAGTGATATCCAACATATTTCATTTCACAGTTTACTAGTGATATCCAACATATTTCATTTCACAGTTTACTAGTGATATCCAACATATTTCATTTCACAGTTTACTAGTGATATTCAACATATTTCATTTCACAGTTTACTAGTGATATTCAACATATTTCATTTCACAGTTTACTAGTGATATCCAACATATTTCATTTCACAGTTTACTAGTGATATCCACCATATTTCATTTCACAGTTTACTAGTGATATCCAACATATTTCATTTCACAGTTTACTAGTGATATCCAACATATTTCATTTCCCAGTTTACTAGTGATATCCAACATATTTCATTTCACAGTTTACTAGTGATATTCAACATATTTCATTTCACAGTTTACTAGTGATATCCAACATATTTCATTTCACAGTTTACTAGTGATATCCAACATATTTCATTTCCCAGTTTACTAGTGATATCCAACATATTTCATTTCCCAGTTTACTAGTGATATTCAACATATTTCATTTCCTAGTTTACTAGTGATATCCAACATATTTCATTTCCCAGTTTACTAGTGATATTCAACATATTTCATTGCACAGTTTACTAGTGATATCCAACATATTTAATTTCCCAGTTTACTAGTGATATTCAACATATTTCATTTCACAGTTTACTAGTGATATCCAACAGATTTCATTTCACAGTTAACTGGTGATATCCAACATATTTCATTGCACAGTTTACTAGTTATATCCAACATATTTTATTTCACAGTTTACTAGTGATATCCAACATATTTCATTTCCCAGTTTACTAGTGATATCCAACATATTTCATTTCACAGTTTACTAGTGATATCCAACATATTTCATTTCACAGTTTACTAGTGATATTCAACATATTTCATTTCCCAGTTTACAAGTGATATCCAACATATTTCATTTCACAGTTTACTAGTGATATCCAACATATTTCATTTCACAGTTTACTAGTGATATCCAACATATTTCATTTCACAGTTTACTAGTGATATCCAACGTATTTCTTTTCCCAGTTTACTAGTGATATCCAACATATTTCATTTCACAGTTTACTAGTGATTTCCAACATATTTCATGTCACAGTTTACTAGTGATATCCAACATATTTCATTTCACAGTTTACTAGTGATATCCAACATATTTCATTTCCCAGTTTACTAGTGATATCCAACATATTTCATTTCACAGTTTACTAGTGATATCCAACATATTTCATTTCACAGTTTACTAGTGATATCCAACATATTTCATTTCACAGTTTACTAGTGATATCCAACATATCACAGTTTACTAGTGATATTCAACATATTTCATTTCACAGTTTACTAGTGATATCCAACATATTTCATTTCACTGTTTACTAGTGATATCCAACATATTTCATTTCACAGTTTACTAGTGATATCCAACATATTTCATTTCACAGTTTACTAGTGATATCCAACATATTTCATTTCACAGTTTACTAGTGATATCCAACATATTTCATTCCCCAGTTTACTAGTGATATCCAACATATTTCATTTCACAGTTTACTAGTGATATTCAACATATTTCATTTAACAGTTTACTAGTGATATCCAACATATTTCATTTCCCAGTTTACTAGTGATATTCAACATATTTCATTTCACAGTTTACTAGTGATATCCAACATATTTCATTTCACAGTTTACTAGTGATATCCAACATATTTCATTTCACAGTTTACTAGTGATATCCAACATATTTCATTTCACAGTTTACTAGTGATATCCAACATATTTCATTTCACAGTTTACTAGTTATATCCAACATATTTTATTTCACAGTTTACTAGTGATATCCAACATATTTCATTTCACAGTTTACTAGTGATATCCAACATATTTCATTTCACAGTTTACTAGTGATATCCAACATATTTCATTTCACAGTTTACTAGTGATATCCAACATATTTCATTTCACAGTTTACTAGTGATATCCAACATATTTCATTTCACAGTTTACTAGTGATATCCAACATATCACAGTTTACTAGTGATATCCAACATATTTCATTTCACAGTTTACTAGTGATATCCAACATATTTCATTTCACAGTTTACTAGTGATATCCAACATATTTCATTTCACAGTTTACTAGTGATATCCAACATATTTCATTTCCCAGTTTACTAGTGATATCCAACATATTTCATTTCACAGTTTACTAGTGATATCCACCATATTTCATTTCACAGTTTACTAGTGATATCCAACATATTTCATTTCACAGTTTACTAGTGATATCCAACATATTTCATTTCCCAGTTTACTAGTGATATCCAACATATTTCATTTCACAGTTTACTAGTGATATCCAACATATTTCATTTCACAGTTTACTAGTGATATCCAACATATTTCATTTCACAGTTTACTAGTGATATCCAACATATTTCATTTCACAGTTTACTAGTGATATCCAACATATTTCATTTCACAGTTTACTAGTGATATCCAACATATTTCATATCACAGTTTACTAGTGATATCCAACATATTTCATTTCACAGTTTACTAGTGATATCCAACATATTTCATTTCACAGTTTACTAGTGATATCCAACATATTTCATTTCACAGTTTACTAGTGATATTCAACATATTTCATTTCACAGTTTACTAGTGATATTCAACATATTTCATTTCACAGTTTACTAGTGATATCCAACATATTTCATTTCACAGTTTACTAGTGATATCCAACATATTTCATTTCACAGTTTACTAGTGATATCCAACATATTTCATTTCACAGTTTACTAGTGATATCCAACATATTTCATTTCACAGTTTACTAGTGATATCCAACATATTTCATTTCCCAGTTTACTAGTGATATCCAACATATTTCATTTCACAGTTTACTAGTGATATCCAACATATTTCATTTCACATTTTACTAGTGATATCCAACATATTTCATTTCACAGTTTACTAGTGATATCCAACATATTTCATTTCACAGTTTACTAGTGATATCCAACATATTTCATTTCACAGTTTACTAGTGATATCCAACATATTTCATTTCACAGTTTACTAGTGATATCCAACATATTTCATTTCACAGTTTACTAGTGATATTCAACATATTTCATTTCACAGTTTACTAGTGATATTCAACATATTTCATTTCACAGTTTACTAGTGATATCCAACATATTTCATTTCACAGTTTACTAGTGATATCCAACATATTTCATTTCCCAGTTTACTAGTGATATCCAACATATTTCATTTCACAGTTTACTAGTGATATCCAACATATTTAATTTCACAGTTTACTAGTGATATCCAACATATTTCATTTCCCAGTTTACTAGTGATATCCAACATATTTCATTTCACAGTTTACTAGTGATATCCAACATATTTCATTTCACAGTTTACTAGTGATATCCAACATATTTCATTTCACAGTTTACTAGTGATATCCAACATATTTCATTTCACAGTTTACTAGTGATATCCAACATATTTCATTTCACAGTTTACTAGTGATATCCAACATATTTCATTTCACAGTTTACTAGTGATATCCAACATATTTCATTTCCCAGTTTACTAGTGATATCCAACATATTTCATTTCACAGTTTACTAGTGATATCCAACATATTTCATTTCACAGTTTACTAGTGATATCCAACATATTTCATTTCACAGTTTACTAGTGATATCCAACATATTTCATTTCACAGTTTACTAGTGATATCCAACATATTTCATTTCACAGTTTACTAGTGATATCCAACATATTTCATTTCACAGTTTACTAGTGATATCCAACATATTTCATTTCACAGTTTACTAGTGATATCCAACATATTTCATTTCACAGTTTACTAGTGATATCCAACATATTTCATTTCACAGTTTACTAGTGATATCCAACATATTTCATTTCCCAGTTTACTAGTGATATCCAACATATTTCATTTCACAGTTTACTAGTGATATTCAACATATTTCATTTCACAGTTTACTAGTGATATCCAACATATTTCATTTCACAGTTTACTAGTGATATCCAACATATTTCATTTCCCAGTTTACTAGTGATATCCAACATATTTCATTTCACAGTTTACTAGTGATATCCAACATATTTCATTTCACAGTTTACTAGTGATATCCAACATATTTCATTTCACAGTTTACTAGTGATATCCAACATATTTCATTTCCCAGTTTACTAGTGATATCCAACATATTTCATTTCACAGTTTACTAGTGATATCCAACATATTTCATTTCACAGTTTACTAGTGATATCCAACATATTTCATTTCACAGTTTACTAGTTATATCCAACATATTTCATTTCACAGTTTACTAGTGATATCCAACATATTTCATTTCACAGTTTACTAGTGATATCCAACATATTTCATTTCACAGTTTACTAGTGATATCCAACATATTTCATTTCACAGTTTACTAGTGATATCCAACATATTTCATTTCACAGTTTACTAGTGATATCCAACATATTTCATTTCACAGTTTACTAGTGATATCCAACATATTTCATTTCACAGTTTACTAGTGATATCCAACATATTTCATTTCACAGTTTACTAGTGATATCCAACATATTTCATTTCACAGTTTACTAGTGATATCCAACATATTTCATTTCACAGTTTACTAGTGATATCCAACATATTTCATTTCACAGTTTACTAGTGATATCCAACATATTTCATTTCCCAGTTTACTAGTGATATCCAACATATTTCATTTCACAGTTTACTAGTGATATCCAACATATTTCATTTCCCAGTTTACTAGTGATATCCAACATATTTCATTTCACAGTTTACTAGTGATATCCAACATATTTCATTTCACAGTTTACTAGTGATATCCAACATATTTCATTTCACAGTTTACTAGTGATATCCAACATATTTCATTTCACAGTTTACTAGTGATATCCAACATATTTCATTTCACAGTTTACTAGTGATATCCAACATATTTCATTTCACAGTTTACTAGTGATATCCAACATATTTCATTTCACAGTTTACTAGTGATATCCAACATATTTCATTTCACAGTTTACTAGTGATATCCAACATATTTCATTTCACAGTTTACTAGTGATATCAAACATATTTCATTTCCCAGTTTACTAGTGATATCCAACATATTTCATTTCACAGTTTACTAGTGATATTCAACATATTTCATTTCACAGTTTACTAGTGATATCCAACATATTTCATTTCACAGTTTACTAGTGATATCCAACATATTTCATTTCCCAGTTTACTAGTGATATCCAACATATTTCATTTCACAGTTTACTAGTGATATCCAACATATTTCATTTCACAGTTTACTAGTGATATCCAACATATTTCATTTCACAGTTTACTAGTGATATCCAACATATTTCATTTCCCAGTTTACTAGTGATATCCAACATATTTCATTTCACAGTTTACTAGTGATATCCAACATATTTCATTTCACAGTTTACTAGTGATATCCAACATATTTCATTTCACAGTTTACTAGTGATATCCAACATATTTCATTTCACAGTTTACTAGTGATATCCAACATATTTCATTTCACAGTTTACTAGTGATATCCAACATATTTCATTTCACAGTTTACTAGTGATATCCAACAGATTTCAGGTAAACAGAATGTGGCAGTAGATGCCTTGTCCCACCTTCCTATTAATTCTCTATTCTCACTTTCGGATATTGACTTACAACAGATGACCTTTGACCAACCATATCTGGACACTTTGAATCTGTTGTCAACTTGCAAATTTGTATACCTGCTTGTGCTCACTTCGGATATGCAGATCATCTGTGACACTTCAATAGATTCAGCTAGACATTTTGTTCCAATGATTCATTGTTGGGTTGTCTTTGACACACCACACAATCTGGCACACCCCAGAATCAAAGGTTATGAAGGAAAACCAACTGTTCCCAGTGAAGCTGATTACAGCTAGATTTTTATAACTAAATATGAGGTATAATATTACTGCCTGGACACGTTCCGGTGTATCACAAGCATATTTGTGCATCCCTTGGAATATTTAGCATCCCAGATGCTCAGTTCAGCCATGTTTCTATTGATCTGGTTGGACCATGGCCAGTCTGTTAGGGATTTACTTATCTCCTGACCTGCACAGACCGTTTCACATGGTGGCCTGAAGCCTTTGGCTAAATCTGTAGCGCAAGCCCTTATATCAAGCTGGATATCGTGTTACGGAGTTCCCACAACAATTACCACAGACCGTGGTGTACAATTCAAATCTCATCTATTCCAGGAACTTTCCAGAATTTTAAGGGATCAAACGTATTCACACAACAAATTATCACCCAGCTTCAAACGGGATGATAGAGCATTTCCACCGCCAACTGAAAGCAGCATTATGTGCTTACCTGATCAACAGTAATGGAGCAAATATGTACCTGTTGTCCTTCTTGCCTGTTGCACAGCTATCAAAGAGGACCTGGGATACTCTCTAGCAAAACATCTTTATGGAGTACCTCTATTGTTGCCAGGTCAGATGCTGACCTTAACAGAATTAACATCAACCGATTCAGCTCTTATTTTAATAAGTTCCCTCCGAAGTACCATAAAATCATTGGTCTCAATAACATTTCATTGTGGACTCACATTTTTCTTAGAAAGGATGCTGTGAAAGCCCCTATAATTCCATCATATACTGACCCTTATCATGTGCTTTCATGAACTGATAAACTTTTCAAGCTTGACATTAGTGGTAAAAAAGAAACTGTTTCTATTGACAAAGTAAAAAGAGACTTTCTTGACACAAAAAACGCAAGAGTCACACATTTCCTCTACATACACATTGCATCAACATATACATTG
>NC_136491.1:66141635-66144135 GCF_053919585.1 Euprymna scolopes
ACATATATATACATGTACTTATATATACATATATATACATGTACATATATATACATATATATAAAAATAAATACAATTTAGGCGCGCAGTATGATTATGATTATGTTGGCGCGTGAAAAATAAAAAATAACTCCCACGCAAATTCCGGCGTGGCCATATACATTAAATCGACTTTAAACGAGTGGATGTAGTACAGAGCACCCCACGTGATGTTTCTGTCCAATGGGATTTCTCCAAGGACATTTTTCTAAACTTTTCTTTTTAAGCTCGCTGGGAGCCAGTCCAAATAGTATTCAAGCACCCACAAACATCAAATCTCTCTCTCAACTGCATTTTCATTCGGACGTTCCACGCGTGTTACTATCACTCTTCCATTTTCACCGCTCTGCGCGCTTCATACAATTTCACTGGCGAACATTACCTATGGCCTCTCTTAACATGTTTTAACATATGAACAGTTCAACAAAAAAGACATTCTCCTTTTTTTATACGAACACTTAAAAAGGACTTCTGAACTCATTATAAAGAGAATTATATTTTATTTGTCAATGGTTGTGTAAATAGTTGCTGTTATCTCATATGAATAAGACACAACACAAATACTAACTTGAATGATTATTTTATTTTTAAGTTAACACTGCGAAACATTGGTAAGATACATTATGTAGCAGTTTTTATAAACGCGTGCGTACTGGACTTAGTCGCATGAACTCTCTGACTGTTGTAGTTAAAAAGGACACCCACACCTACCCTCGTCTCTCTGGACGATAGCAGGCGGTGGGGGACGAGTCAGCAAGCGGGACCACCCGGCGAGAGGAAGGCCAAAGAATCAGAATTGTCTCTTTTTCATTGTAGGGAAAGGAAGGTTTAATATAATGCAAAAGGGAATGGTAGTATTAATTTTGCTTTTGTGGCCTAAATCTTTTGTCAGTACAGAGAGGTACCCTGCCAGTAGATGGAGTGCTCATATATATATATATATATATATATATATATATATATATATATATATATATATATATATATATATATATATATATATGTATATTTTTATTTTTTTATTTATTTATTTTAAAAAGAAATTTTTAATAATAAATGTATTCAGTATCTTTTTTCGATGTAACTCTCCTACTTGAAGTTCTTGTTTTTATCTCATGTTCCTGCACTTTTTTCGGGGAGTAAAATGTCGTTGTTTTTATTTTTGTTGATAGTTGTATTTTGCGTACATTTTTGCTTGTTTTCAATGTAAGGTTTCAAACGGTCTATTGAAACTTGTGTATGCGTGTTTGGGTTTGTTTCTATTAGGAAATATTTCGGTGTTCGTTCGAGTACAATGTAAGGACATGAATAGGGTGCTTCTAATGGTTTTCGAACGCGGTCTATCCTAATCCAAACTTTATCACAGGTTTGAAGTTGATTTGGTACGTACGTTTTCTTTGTTGATTCATCTCTGTTTGAAAAGTCTGTCAGATCAAATTTTTCCATAGTTTTGTGTAGTTCTCTTGTAAAATTGTGTGTAATTATTTCTGTATTTTCTGTACCAATCATTAGTTGTGGTAATAACATTTGTGTACCTGTGACCGCATAAAATGGGGAAAAATTAGAGTCATTGGGCATACTTCGAATTCCTAAGAGGACTATTGGTAGAGCTGAAATCCAAGATTCTTTTCGGGCCATTATAGCTGCTTTAATAGTTCTATGTGCTCTTTCTATAAGTCCGTTGCATTGCGGATGATAAGAAGTCGTTCGTAACTTATAGAATCCAATAATTTTTGACGATTCAAGGAATAGTTCGCTTTCAAATTGTGTGCCTCTGTCAGTTATGACATGCAGTGGAACACCAAAGCGAGTAATCCATGTGTCAACAAAAGCTTCTGCTACAGTTTGTGCTGTAATATCTGCTATAGGTTGTGCTTCTATCCATCGACTGGTTCGATCTATACATGTTAAAACATACCGACATGGGCTTGTATAAGGATTGTTGGCACGTTTTGCTGGGGGTAATGGTCCAACTATATCAATGTGTACGGTCTGGAATCTTGATGATGGTATTTCCAACGTTTGAATTGGTGAATTAGTATGTCTGTATATTTTTGCTTGTTGACAAGATGTGCATGATGCACATAATTCTTTAATTGTTTTATCCATATGTGGCCAGTAAAATCTAGCCTTAATCATTTTGATAGATGATTTTATTCCAGGATGTGATACTGCATGTAAGCTGTCAAAGATAGATTTCCGTAGTGTATATGGTACAAAAGGTCTAGGGTATGACGTTGATGTATCACATAACACAAATTGATCTTTTCCATATAATGTGAATTTCTTTAAGTCTGGATAAGACTGTATTTCGGTGTCTCTTTTCTGTGTATCTGCGAGTGCAGGGAGGTCGTACATATCTATTTGTACAGCAAATGTTGAGCGAGATAAACAATCTGCAACTATATTTTGGTCACCCTTCACATGGGCAATATCTGAAATTAATTCTGTGATGATGGCT